>NW_017306451.1:591190-596755 GCF_000935625.1 Nanorana parkeri | reverse complement strand
TATATATATATATGATCTTCTGGAATGGGCCTAAGATTCTATCCCCCTTTAAAGGCCAGCATTTCCTAATGGTCTCCTGCATAACATTAGATTGAGTCACAGGGTACAAATATTGCAAAATCTGTATGTTGCTCATTTCCTCCCTGAACGGAATTTTGATATCAGGGTATCCTTTGATTTTTACTGTACTTGTGCCATCTTGCTTTACATGTTGCCTGATGTCCTTTTTCCATCAATGGCACTGTGGTGTCCCCCAATAGAATTGATACATTCAAGGAACTCTTAGATGAGTTTCTCAGTTCACTGAATATACAGGGATATTAGAGACAGGTACACACACACAAACGCATAAGTTGAACTGGAAGGACCTGTCTTTAAACAACTTTAACTACTATGCATGCTTTGTACTTTTTCATTATATTCCTACTACACTTCCTTCTATGGCACATGAATTTGCTTATAGGCACATTTATCAGTGACTTCTGCAACTGGTGGAGACCATATTTCTATCCACCAATACAGTACTATTTCTGTTAATTGACTTAAGATATTTAGAGAATGTGTGTTGTCTTTTAAATAAGATGGTGTGTGTTGTACATATCCCTGTAGGCATCTGTCTTTACACTGTGACAGGTTGGCAGTCAGGGATCCTATCCCAAAGACAAGACCTGGTGGTCTATGCATTATTGATAGTAAAATCCAGGAATGCAGGGAGAGTTCACATGAATAGATCTCCCCACCCAGAGCAAGCAAAGCATGTATGCACACAGGTCACCTTTTGCTGTCTTACCAGCCAGCTGAGGCAGATAAAGCTTTCCTGTGTCTGCTCCGCTGCCAGGCTCTTCACTACAGTGTTACCCGTTGGAATAGTAGGGGGAGGGAGGGCTAGGGAGAGAGGAGACATTGCAGCATTGACCAATCTACAAGACCAGGGTGGGCTCCTCGGCTGCAGCAGTGCGGCGAATGCCACAGAAACTTCTCCTCTCATCTCCTCACCACCCTGCAACCAGAATGAGGCACCAAAAGGATAAATTAGCTACACATTAACCTCCCATGTATTGGATAATTGCTTGTCTACCCTGCGATGCCAGAGAATTAACCCTATGTGGCTTGGTTTCCAGTTCACTGCATGGGTAAGCGAACCACAAGGCTGGTAATATAGGGGTTAACTGGAGCCAGACTGATTCAGCCTTTTTGATGCTGCCCATGTGGCCTGGGGAGTTTGGCAGTTTTTGGTCATCGAATCAGTGCTTGCAACAAATTGTGACTTTGTGCATTGCATGTGGGTATGGGTGATGAGGATGTGCCATAGAGAGGAGTCTGCACCCAGGGCACATCTTTTGCACAGGGTGAAATCAATGCATAATTGATGAGAGCAGAGGGAGACAATCTGGGGGATGTGATGTATGCTGTTACTGTCTCTCTGCGATCTGCTGTTATGTCTCCACTGGATGTGTGATGAGATGCACAAAGTTGCAAGTGTGCAGCTGTCAGGCTTGAGGCTAAAGAATCAGATAAGAAATTCGACTAAACTCAGTGCAGGGATGCAGTCTGCATGAATAATGCATGGGTTATAAGAAAGCTAGTATTACTGAGAGGGAGCTTGTCTGGAAGCAGGGGAAGCAAGGTGCAGGTATTTGGGGGTGAGTGTCCTATAGACTGGTAGAAAATGCAGCAGTTTGCTAATTTGTGCTGTGTTGAGTGTAGCACCAATGCATATGGATGCTCAATGAGAAATTAATGTGATCATTCAGTTTAATGCAGTGTTTGCTTCTGTTTGTATAGCATCATGTCTGTGTCATTCTTTTACTAGAGGATCGATGTGATGGTCTGTGGCTGCTATTGTCATTAGTGTCTGTCTGGATGTGTAATAAGCTCCAGCTTGTATTTACAGTATTGGAGAACAAAGCTATCAATGGTCCTAAAATCCATCCATGACCTTTCTTGTGTCAGGCTGCAGCTTAAAAGACATCCATTCACCCAGATATAGCCAAGACTATTTACGGGTGACACTCTATCATTTGCTTGTGTTTCATGGTTCAGCGATGATACCACAACTCAGTGATTTTAGAGGAATGTGCAGTTGTGTTGACAGTAGATGGATAGTGAATGGCTTTGTACTTACTACAATCTGAACGTGTATACACCTTATAACTTCATATTCTTCATGTCATATGTAATCAGTAATCCTTGTAAAATGACCCTGTATACTCATTTAACTAATTCTTCATGCTTTGTGATGGCTTCATTTGTTTGACTTCCTTCTATATGTTTTGATCCACCTTTGTACATCCTGGTGTAACTCACAACATTTTATCTGGTAGTATATTGACTATGACTTCAATAAAACCTTTAGGTGACTGTTTAAGTCAGTGTTAACAATACATTTCTAATAAGGTATTATATATATAGTGAGTAGATCAGGGCTGGCCAAATCCCATGAGCAAGGTTCCTTAAAAATGACAACTGTCACTTAAATTGTGAGATTTTCTCTAGTTATTGTCAATGGAGCTGGTTTCTAAATAATGCTGCCTCCTGGATTAGACAGACTGGCTCCTGAATTCCATCTTTGTCCACCCCTGGGGTAAATGAGATAAGTCACCGGCACTCCAAACTCTTTAGTGAGAATGTCTTTGACGTCTGGACATGGTTTTTAAAAAATGTTGACGTTTCAGGGGCTTCAAGGGGTCCCTACGTCTGGCACCCCTGGAGTAGACACTGACACAGTCCTCAGAGACACTGACTCTGCAAAGCTAGCCTTACCTAAAATTTCAGGACAGCCAGACACCTTGAAGATACTTTTTCACCTGCAAATACACATTAGTTCAGTGCATGTCGCACTTTGTGCCCATTGACTATGAACTGGGGCACCAAATTATTATAAATGAACAAATAACTGGCAATTACATGGATATTTTTAACCAACTGTATATTTTCTTCTACTGAGATCAGTTTCTCTTTTTTTTTTTTTATCCATACTCAGATGGCACAAAATCATATTTGTTTTTCAACAGCACCCTCATCCTCATCCACATACCTTACATTTCTGCAGTTTATATTATAATCACTAGAAACTTTTCAAGCTTCTATCATGGGGCAGCAGGGGGATTTATGCCTAAGGCAGAAATACACTCCTGTCTGTGCACTAACAAACCACTTTGTATTATGCCCTGACCATCAGGTATAATTAGTATATCAGGGAAAAGAGCAATGAGGGTTTGCAAAGTGTGTTAACTTAACAAGCGAATCAGATTTCAATACACTACAGTCAGATCAGTGTGAGATGGATTCTGATTGGTTGCTATAGTTTACTGCACTAATGTTGGACTTACAGTGCTTGAAAATATGAGTCTTAGGTGACCCTGTCTGGACCACCTGGGTTAAAAAACTGTTTGAAAAATCAAAGGAGTTGGGTGAAATTTTGTCGGCCAAACGGTGATTGCATACAGTCAGCTGTAGTCGCTGTTTGGGTATTCTGACAGCCACGGATGCTGGCTATCTGCATACAGTAGCCAGCCAGGGAGATTCCTCCATCCCACGCTGTTTAGTGTGGATTGAGAAATCAATTAGATTTTTCTCATTCAGCTGAACGTGAGAAATCTATGTGTGTATGGCTAGTTTAGCACTGCTGTAGTTTTCTTTCTTGTAGTTGTCTTCTTAATCTCTATAAGCTCTTTTTATACCATACTATAAGCTCTTTTTAAAACCTATGTATGAAGACCTTGACTTGCGGCTATTAATCTTCATTCTTTCAAGGCATTTTTTCAAGAGTATGATTCACCTTATTGATGTTTTTGATATTCCTTCATACATTCTAGTTATTGAGCTAAACTTAGTTATTCTGAATGCTTTTATCACATAAAGAATAGGCTGCTCTGACCAAATGTTCGATTGTAAATTTAAGGGGTCCATTAGCCTTCATATGACAATTGTATAGTGCATGTCCTGAGAACAGGAATAGCACATGAACTGTGAAGGAGAAAATTGGACAGGAAGTCAGTAGAAACGGCGTCATGTGACTCCCTGTTAGTGTCTTTCTATGATAAATTGGCAATATGCTCACCTTCTTGTACAGTTGCACAAAATTCTATACATGTATGTAAGACCGGCACAGTTATATAGTAAATGACCATCCAAAAGAAGCTGTGTATGGCCACATTGCTTTGATTGACCCTGTCATCAGACCTTCAACAGCACTCTATTCATAAGATTATATGTGCATTTGACATATTTTATGCAGGTTATATTCCTGTAACTGCCTCCCTTGTGTAGACATAAAAAACCATGAGACTGCTCCTTGGCGCCACCATCTTGGCAATGATATCAACAGGCCCAGTAGACTCAAGTGACACCCTATAGTATTCCCTTTATTTCTACCCCAGTAGCTACATGAAAGGTTATGTAGAGAGGTAAGTGGAGGGAAAGACGAGCTGGGCCAGCACAAACAGCAATATGGGCTGAAAATCTCGGCTTATACTCGAGTATATACGGTATTTCCAGCATAAGTGAGAGCTATGACATGCAAGGGGGGATGATTGTGTTAGAGAATTGACCTGGGGTAGTCAATTTCAATTTGAGAGGCACATTACAAGTGAATAAAAAATAATTTGTGGAAAGGAAAAACACAAGTAAACATTTAAAATACTTAATTTTGCTGTGCTCCTACCTGCATTTTTTAAGTTGGTGACAGGGTCTTTCTAATATGCAGTTTTGTTAGGTTGGTTTCCCCTAATGCCTAGTATTTTTTCTTGCATGAAACAGATTCCTATTCATTTCCAAACCTCTAGCATGTTGACGTGGACAGGTTTATTTTAGCTGTCTAATATGTTTAGTTTTGTGACCTCTAAATACCCTATCACTACCATATTCCCTTTTATTAGACATGTGCACCAGCAAAAAATTAGTTTTGTTTTGTTTTGATTCGGATTTTGCATAATTTTTTTTTTGGATTCGGGTTCAAAATTGAATTTGTTTCGAGATGCGGATTCGGATTAAATCCGTTAGCGGTATTCTGGTTGAAAGTCCGTTTTGTTTTCGTTTCGTTCGTGGCAGCAAAGTGACATATGTGGGGGGGAAAAAACGTTTGTTTTTTTTTAGCCTGCAGAAGATGAAAAAAAAAAGCGTGAGGTTCTACCCCAATTCATACCAGACCCTTTAGGTATGAATTTGGGGGAACCTCTTGCTTTTTTTTTCCATCCTCTGCAGACTATGAAAAAAAAACATTTCTTTTTTTTTTCTAATGACACTTTGCTGCAACGAAATTTCGTCCAATAAACAAAATTTTGTCCAGACTACCGCTAACGAATTTCGGGAAATCGGAAATTCCGATTCGTTTGCATTCGTTTTAGCTGTAATTTGGATATTTCCGAAATTTCGTCCGAATTTCGATTCGGAACGAAACGAATCGCACATGTCTACCTTTTATATGTGTTTATAATGTTCATAAGTACAACACTGCTAAATACACTTATACCACTAATGAACTCTATGAAAGAGACTTATATTATATTTTTGTCTTATGGGTTTGGTTTTAAATTCTTCCTTTCACAAATCATCTAATATATA
>NW_017306451.1:554965-591176 GCF_000935625.1 Nanorana parkeri | reverse complement strand
AGTATATATATATCTATATATAGATGTATATCTATATATATCTATATATAGATATATATCTTAGCTGTGATTTCCTCCCCAGCTGCTCCCCTACCATGTTTCACTGTCTCACTCTTAGCAATCCAGTATACAGACATGCTTACTATACACCTCTAGATATAGGGAGGTATAGTATAATCCTTATAAAAAGTATTGAAACTTAAAGTAGTATTAAACTCTAACACTTTTTTTTAATAATGAATCCAGATCAAACAAATATACATTGCCCAGCAAAGTATTTCTTTACGTTTTTGCCCAAGTCATGGTTTCAGAACATCCCCAACTCTCTCAGCTCCACTTCCCTGAACTTCCTGTCCAGTACAAGAACACAAGCAGCGGAGCTGTCTCTAGCAGAAGTCCAGCTTGGAGACGGGAAGAGGGGGGAAAGAAAAGGGAGGGAGGAGAGAAGGTGGGAGGGAAGTGCCTATGCAATTGGGTAGATACACACAGCTTACTAGCACACACAAGGGTGGCTTCATTGGACCCTCCAAGGGAAATGAGCCACCCTAAAGTAGGATATCAGGACTATCTGATTCTGCAGGAAACTATAACTTTTAAACATTAAGAAGCAGCATCCATTGTAAGTGATTTAATCAGCTTAAAAAGCTTTTGACTTTAATATCACTTTAAGTTCTGGTACATACTGTCTCTTTGAGTAGACTATAGATCACTACAGATATGCAAGAGCATTCTCCTGAAAACCAACAAAGAGCAGAAAGCAGACACTCCATTCTGGACCTTTAGTCTCCTTTTCGCACTCTTGATGCCAACGTTGGATTCATAGTGAGACCGGTTCATACACCCTAGGCACACATGATTGGTTATGTCCCTAGATACATGTTCCTTCTTTTTTATGACTGTCCATGATACCTGATTATTACTGTTGAATACTGCATAATGTACTATTGGCCTATCAATCAGGATTCTTCAGAGAAAGCAAAGGTGACTTAAGAGTCTCATGACACCTTTCCCCTTTCCCTTTCAGTGTGGCTGCTGGATTTATCCACAATTTCTAAGTGGCCAGAGTCGCCAATATAACAAAAGACAAACAGAAATGATAAACATTGTGTCACTGCTCTCTTATCTTGCTACCCTAGGCACTGGCTCACAAATACCTGGCAATTATGGCCCTGGATGAGATAGATGAGTACACGGTGAACAAAGGTTTGTTGTAATGCAGCTTCAGTGAATGAACTCTGGATATAGAAAAGGCATGACAAGGAAGCTGTTTTGCAGCATTGCAGCTGCTATGGTTCTATATATGAATAACATTGAATACAATGAATTGAATCACTACATTTCATATTTTATGTTGCCAAATACACAAGAATCTTCTATGTACATTAATCACGAATTCATCTACTGATCTGCTGCCATGTTTTGTGTATTCTTTACAAAAATATCAATTAACATCACAACCTGCAATCTTTGTACAAATATAAAAAATTTTCATGTTTTGTTGTATATACCATTGCATGTAAAGGTGTATGTGGTTGATATGAGATGACTACTGCTGATCTAGTTGATTATAGTGGATTAAAAAATGACCGTATGGTTATGAGAAGTGTATAGACATCTGGACCACTGCAGACACCCTTGGACAGGCTAGACTTAACATACATGTTTATGCTATGATCTTTTCAACGGATAGTCGTGCAGTGTTCAGGTCTTTAGACCGCCATCTAATAATCTTTAATTCTTTATATCGCCATCTTTATAGATGGCTTGCACCTTCCAATATGTATATATAGATTCCAGTCTGCTGTATATTGGTATTATATCACAATATTCTGTGATATCAGTGCACTCCATTGCCTTTTATAAAGCTATGCCTTCTAACATTGTATGTCCCTATAGGCAAAATGTGCATTAAAAAATTGAGATTTGAATTCCACATTAAAAAAAAAAACTGTTCAGGAGATTTACTATCCAGCTTTTATTTAGAGGGCACACTGCACAATATATACAACCAGATAAGTGTGTCTGTTTTTGTGCTCATATTTTTTTAAACATGGCACCATTGCTGTTTCACATCATTTTCTTGGAGTGGAAGATGAAATTTGCAGTCATAGGTGTGAAAAGTAGTTATTCCTTCAAAGTCAATAATAATTGATTTTGACACCTTTAGCTACAAAAACAGCAACTTAATGCTCCATGTAGCTGTTGACCAGAGTCCTCCATCACTGTAGATATGTTGGCACTTTTCAATGCAGAACTCCTTTAGCTCAGTAACATTAGCAGATGTTCAGGCATGAACAACTCTTTTCAGATCTTTGTGCAGCAGATTTTACTGTAAGGACTAGGGCATACGATGGATTGTTTTTTCTTCTTTTTTAGACACACTGACGTTGGTCTGTATGTTTGGGATAAACAGCTACGTAGTGGCAGGCTTAGTTTTTTTAAAAGTAAGAGCCTATAGTTTTTATTTATCTAGGGTTTTTTTTTTTGTAAATTCAATACAAAGGAAAAATACACAGGACTATTTAATTTCTTTTTAATATTAAATATTAATTAAATATTGCATATGGTTGTGTTACTCTATTCAACACAACATAACCATATGCAAGAGCGATGAAGAAAATAGAAATAGAACTTAACAGCACATATGCCCCCTCTATCTCTCTCTCCCTCTCCCTCTCCCTCTCCCTCTCTCTCCCTCTGTCTCTCCCCCTTTCTCTCTCCCTCCCACTCTCTCTCCCCTCTCTCTCTCTCTCTTTTTCTATATCGCTCTCATATTTTGACAGCTGTAGGAGCTGGCTATCTAAATAGAGTGGCATGGGAGATTCTCTTTAGTGCAGATGGAGCAATCAAGTGTTTTTAGTTGTTCAGCCCATGGGGCTTATGAGAAAAATTGTACCTAGACTGCTACTCTGTCCAAGACCATATTAAATAGTATGGCTGGAGTGGGGGTTCAAATTCTTTTTTACAATGGAAATTAAAATGGAACTAAATGCCATATTTTGATTCTTGACCTCCTCCTAAAAATGGCTAATTGCCTGGTTGTCAAGCTCACTCACTGGCTTCAAAATTTTCAAAACCACTCACCTGGGATAAGTGTATAGATCAGCAGAGTCAGAGAAAAGTCAGAAGCCCTTATATGGAGACTTCCTCATGGTCCGTAACTCAAAGTACTGAAACAGGGAGGTTATAGGACAGGAAGACAAATAGCATTTTCAGAAGAAAGCAAATGGTAGCCTATATGTTTGTTTTTCTTCAACAAAAGGTAAAATAAATAAGATATATAATGTATGTCAGGGATTAGACAGGAAAGGAAACACAGAACAAAAAAGGAAGTTGGGCACAGATAAATTGATGGAGAAATCATGGACCTATGATATACTTCCTAGATATAAATAATTATGCATCATTTTCAGATAATCCCTAAAGTACCATGTTTCTTTATGTTTTTCTGTAGGGGAACGTTGACCTACAACCCATCAGTCATGATGGTCCAGGAGTATCCTTCAGAAAGTCCAACCGTTTTTCGGACATAGCCATGAACAGCTGCAGATACAACGGGGGGATCCCAAGACCCCTCAGCAGCCTAAGCTCCTCCAGGAGAAATCTCCATGAGGCAGACCCAGAGACCCAACCCCTGCAGACCTTACACAGTCCAGGGATTGAAGTGGTAGTGAGCAAAAACGACCCAATCAAATCATCACACCGCAGCCTACGAGGAGGGGATGAGGGTAGCCACGGAAGTCACCGGGGCCAAAAGAAAAACCAAAACGTCGGCTACAAATTGGGTCATCGCAGAGCCCTGTTTGAGAAGAGGAAACGGCTCAGTGATTACGCACTTATATTTGGGATGTTTGGTATTGTGGTCATGGTCACCGAGACAGAGCTATCCTGGGGGGTCTACACTAAGGTAATGATGAAAACGTGACACTGTAATGTGTAAGATAACAGATGTATTTTGTGACGTGGCACAATGAGCAATGCCGTGCGGTAACCATTAATTAGCAATCACATCTCTGTTTCCATTAATACCCAATCATATTTCATTTTCATATTTTCAAACGTTTACAGTAGTCCAAAAAAATTGTTGAAAATTATGACTAATCGCTCCAGGTTATTGCACATCATTGCTTATTACAGTATTTCAGTGCTATAAGCAAAGAGCAATAGGATTGTCTTCTACCCAGCCTTATCAACTTCACATCTGTCCTTTCCTATCAGTTCCAGTTGTTTTAACAAAATACACTGTCAGATTGGCAGACAGTTTCAACTGAAATCTTTTGTATTGCCTGACAGCTTGTATACATGTATTGTTTGCATAGCTTCAAACTTATATTGTGTTACTGTTCAATAAGCCTTGTGCATTGCCATTGTTAGCCATACTTTTTCATATCTCTCTTTTTTTTTTGAGCCGCCCACTGTCATTTCTCTATTCTTTTAAGCTTTTGGATCAGTTATACTATAAATCTCGAAAACAAATTTGCTCCTGAAATGAAATTATAATTATGCTTGGCCAATGTGTTTTCATAGAAGATTGGATTTTTGGAATGTTTATCTGTCTGTATGAGCACTAACAGCTTCGAAATGCAGATGGAGATTTCAGTCTAACCATGTAATACACTTTTGGAAAAATGTAGTTTATGCACTAATCCTTTCTCAGCTGACAATGGCAACTTGGCAAGCAGGATTTTGATTTTTTTTGTTTGTTTGTTTGTTTTCTCAATTTCTTTCATTATTTGAAAGATTTGCAAATGATTCAAGACATCAAAAAATACTAGTACTAGCAAAAAAATGATTACCGATGTTTGCAAGGAAGTTTAAAGTGTATGTAAACTGTAACAATTACCTTCTCTTCTTCAATTTGTACTGTTAAACATATTGTTGAAAGCGTTTTAGAACATCTGTTCCTGTTCTGATCCTGCCAGAAATCTAGTGAGCTAATCATTTTCTGTTCTCCTCCCTGCTGTGGTGTCTTGTTATCCGTTAGTATGGTACCAGTTCTCTCTGCGGAGTGCAAAACGCTTTCCCTTATAAGGCCTGGTTCACACTAAGTGTATTATCGCAGCTGAATAAGTGCGACAAAATGCTTCACAAAGAAAAATCTTATTCATTCTTATGGCCCCTGTTCACACCTGTGTGTTTATTCGCAATAAGCAAAATGCCTGTCGCGGGACAAAGTACACAAGCTTCTTTTTGGCAGATTACAGCTCATTTTGTTCCCATAGAGCCAATACAAAGCGCTTGGAAACACACGGTGCAATTGGTTTTGCGTGTTTTTATGTGCATACTGCCCATTTACATCAACGTGTCACAATCTGCTCATAAAAACGTGCAGCTTACTGCATGCCCGTTTCTATGCGCAAAAACTTTGTCGCCTAGTTGTGAATGAGGGGTAGTTGAAATAAGAAGAGTTCTGTAGTCTTAACATACTTCCTGTCCTACTTTAGAGTGACAACGCTGCTTATCCAGAGTTACAGTGCAGTGAGTCAGCGTTGTTACTCTAGGACTGGAGGTGTGAAAATAAAAAGGTAAAAAAATCCAGACAAATGAAAAGAAAACAAATGCAGCAAGCACATATAAGGACTGAGAAATTGCAATATATAAAATTTTTGTTCTTGAGTTTAGATACACTTAAATTGAATGATCAAGTGCCTGCAGTAATGAATTCAGTGTCAGTTAACAGTCATGTTGTATATAAATGTACTGCTGATGATGTATGGGAGTGGTTTTTTGCTTTTTAAAGGCTATTAAATTCTGAAATAATGTTTTCTAATTATCCATGAAACTAACTGATATTCGTGTAACAGGTACATTTAGCCACCTAACTATTTTTTATAATAATTGGTTAACAAAAGGTGCCAATAGTCAGTAGGTTTACATCCTCAGGGCTGTATTCTAAGGCAGCCCGTGGCAGGAGGTGATCATCACATGATCAAGATAGGTCTTCTCAGATTGGGCGATGAAGTGACCTGTGCAGAGTCAGGAAGATGCCAACCAATGTATTAAAAGCAAACCTGTTGTGAGAGAAATTTGGAGGCTGCTCTTACTAATCTATTTCTGAAAATGCTAGTTGTCTGGTTTTTGTAAGATTTTCAGAGTCAGGGGTCCAAAGAAAACACATGGCAAACCATACAGTAACTCCTGATCTGCATACTGTTTCGATGCAGTGACTATGACAATCCTGTAGTCAAAGGTTCTACATGAAAGCTAGGCAGCTAGCATTTTCTGAAGACGATCAGTAAATGTTGTGACTGCTTCAGGCAACATTTGCAACACTTGAGTATGGTAGAGAAATTGGCCCCAAAATGGTTATGCTCCAGGTGGACCTATGGCTATCCCACTGGCCGCGAGTGCAGGTCTCCCACAGTACACATAACAAATAAGTCCAAACTGCATCACAGCTGTATCCTTTTTTGTCAAATATTAATAAGCTTCAGGCCCCATTCACACGTAGCGATATATCGCGCGATTTCCGACCGATATCGCGCATTTTTGCCGCGCGATATCGCGAGAAGTCGCCGGCTAATGATATTTAATGGAGCTGTCTTAGCTCCATGTCGCGCGTCGCAAGTCGCTTCTACAGGACCTTTTTTTCGGCGGATTTTGCTTTTTTCTAATGGAGCCCGACGCAGAAGGTCGCGATACCGTCGCTGGAACGTCGCACCGAAAGTCGCACCGAAAGTCGCGCTATCGCGGCCGCTGCAAAAGGTATGTCGCTACGTGTGAATGGGGCCTTATTGTTCGCTGGGCATTACATGAACCGCTAGGCCATACTTCTTCTCTGACCTTTCTGGAGAACAGCATATTTTTTTGATATTTGACAAACAAAGATTGATTCGGGGTGATGAATTTTGGCCTTTTTTGTTATATGGTAGAGAATGTTGCAAGTGTATGTACGCATCGGTGTTTTATCAACATTTATGAAAAACATTCTACAATTGTTGGAATTTCTGGTTTCACTAGATTATTAAACATTCCCTGCATTGTATGTGTGTGACCTTATCATGGTTTAGAGGAACTTTACCCAACAATTTATTGTCTCTTAAAGCAGCTACTATTAAGGCATGTCGATTATCTATGTTATCAGTGTACTTATTTAACCTCCCAACCAAACTCTCAATCCCTTAAATGGCTGATGTCATAGCTGATCAAATGTGCAGCAATATGGCAACTGCAATCCAAATAGATGCTCATATTGCACCTTCCTTGGCTGCAAGGCTCTGTTCACACCTAGCTTTGTTGCTCAAAGCCAAGCGCGGCAAAACACTCCAGACAAGGAATCCCATTAATTTCTTTAGCCCCTGTGCACACCTGAGCATTTTGTCGCAAGCAGAAAAATGCCTGTTGCTGGAGAAAGTACTGGAAAATTTGCTACTTTTTGGCAGATTACAGCACTTTTTGGTCACATAGATTTCAAAGGGAAACTTCATGCGACAAAACACTCAGGTGTGAACAGGGGCCATAGAAATTAAAGGGATTCCTTGTCTTGAGTGTTTTGTCGACTTAGGTTTGAGCAGCAATACAACTAGATGTAAACAGAGATGTATTCCGACTTAAGTTAAGGAGAAATGGTTTAAGATCTCAAAATGAAAGGAAGGAAATTGGTTGGAAAGCCTGATAACATATATGTGATAAATGTTTACTTTTCCAAATTTTGTCTTAAGATATCTTGATTCTTATGCATAGATGTAGCATGGCTATATCTTTATTTTGAATATTAAGCATAAAGATATTTAATCTAATAGGGTAGATTTTTTATATTTGACTGTTTTCAAAGACAATGATTCATACAGTATATTGTTTATGTGCTAGGATTAGTAATATTTGCATACGGCCGAAACTTTTTTCCTACCAACAATTCCTACACAGAACCTTGGAGTACAAAAAAGGGATTATCAGAGCCATGATTTTGACACATGAAATGTTGCCTTCCGTTTATATAAGAAATATTTGGAAGCAAAGGAAAACTGAATTATTTGCTGTCTATGCCTATGCATATGCCTTTGTCCTGAAGAGGGCATCCACAGCTGGATTTTACTTTATTTAACCAGTTACTACATTTGATGTTATCATATAGAATAACTAGGGATGCAGCGATACCATTTTTACGAGTACCGATATTTTTTTCTCAGTACTCACCGATACTGAGTACCGATAAAGGTTCCGTGTGCCCCGATTATCAGGATCAGGACCCGGTGCCCGGCTTCCTGATTGCCTGGGAAGCCAGTGTTCTATGCTCTATCGAAAGAACACCGGCTTCACTTGCCTAAGGTGCCTGGTTTCCTGATCAGGAAGCCAAGCGGCGGGTCATGAGGTTCTGTCCGGCTTCCTAATTAGTCAGGAAGCCAGGCTTTCTAGCAACAAGTGAAGCCCACTTCCTAGCCAATCAGGAACTCGGGCGGCACGTCATGACCCGCCTCCCGGCTTCCTGATTGGCTAGGAAGCCAACTTCAATTGTTGCTAGGCAGCTTGGCTTCTTGACAAATCAGGAAGCCGGAGGCGGGTCACGTTGTGCCGTCCGGCTTTTTGATTGGTTAGGTAGCCAGACTGCCTAGCAACAAGTGAAGCCGACTTCCTAGCCAATCAGAAAGCCAGGAGAAAGGTCATAATACTTTGACCCGGCTTCCTGATTGAAAAGGAAGCTGGCTCCATGCTGCCTCAGCACTGCCGGTGTTCTATTGAAATCTCCAACTCGTCGAGATCTCCGACTGGTTACATCACATCCGGTGACTTGCCAGTAGCTGATTTAGAGCAGATGGTGCTAGTGCGTGTGTGCTAGTGTTAGAATCCTCATCGACTGATCGACCTCCCGTCACTGCGCCTGCGTGGCTTCACAATCCCCATCAAGTCCTTCAACCCCCGTCAGTGTGCCTGCGCGGAAACCCAAAAGCGTGCCCACGTGAGGGCAAAACATGTGATCTCTTAGCATGCTGTGCCATGGGATGGGCGCGCAGGCGCACTAACGATGTGTGGAGGACTTGATTCTGCTTTTCGGTGACCCCGCAGGCGCACTGACAGGGGTTGGAGAACTTGACGTAGATCCGCGCAGGTGCAAGTGCCATCTCGTCTAAATCTCCTACTGGCAACTAATCCTCAAAGCTATTTTAAAAATGACCACACTGTTCTGAGAGTTTGTTACGTGGTGGAGTGGTCTCTGCCAAAACCCCTTTTCTTGCAGGGTGCAGCAGTGCTCACAAAATGTCAACTGCATGCTGCCAATTGCTAATTGACAACCCACTACTCAAGAAACTGTACCTTCACTGGCCAGCACAATAACAATAATGTTCATTGCATGTTTTTTGTGTTATCTGAGCAGTTATCAGTGTTTAATGGTATAACAGTATATATATGTGTATGTCTCTGTTAGAACTTTGGTTCAGAAAATGATATTCAGACTTTGGTTACATGTTGATCTAGCCTGTTTCATTGTTTTTGTAGGAATCCTCTTACTCATTTGCACTGAAATGCCTTATCAGCCTCTCAACTGCTATCCTGCTTGGACTCATTGTCATGTATCACGCCAGAGAGATCCAGGTACTATCTCTTGTTAAAATTAGACTACATAACAACCTATTACTCATCTTATCACATCTGTTGCTAAATTAGGAATTCAAAGGTTAGTATAAGGATAATCATATATACTAGATCAGTGTTAGCCAGATATGTAAGACGCACATTTATGAATACTTGCATGGCTACACAATGGGTATGGTTCAAAATACAAAAATGCAATGGTAGTAACATAACATATGATTCAATGTATCACTATTTAACATCATTACATATATAATATGTATATATATTGTACATGAATAAGAACACAAGAAAAAGCTGCCTTTTCAATAATTTATTCAACATCAATATCAATGATGTACTCTGGAAAAGTAAGTACATCCTTGGCATCAAACGTTGGTATTACCCCCCCTGTAGCTGAATCGACTTCTTTTAGTCATGGTTTATAAGCCTTTGACATCAAAATGTATGACCCCCTTCTCCATGCAGAATTCCTTCTAGTTGCAAGATGCTTTTGGGTTTCCCTGCATGAACTGCCCCTTTCCAATTCAGAATGTTAATGCAAATCAAATTAGGGCTTTGATTAGGACAGTCCGTAATCCTCTATTTTTTCTTTTTGAGCCATTCATATCTGGTTCAACTTTTGGACAGATGGGCTCACATTCTAATCAATGGCACATTGATTCATAGTTGACCGGATGACTGCAAGCTGCCAAGGCCCTGAAGTATCACAGCAACCCACTACCTTCACTTCACAGTTATTATGAGGTTCTTCTGAAATACTGTCTTCGGTTTGCAGCAAACATGTCTACTGTTACTGTGACCTAAGTATATCTTTGTTTGATCAGTCTTCAGCACATTGCTCCAGAAGGACTAGTTTTTGCCTATATGTTCAATGGCAAACTGTGATCTTGCTCTCTTTGGAAAGCAAAGTGCATGGTTTTCTTAACACATATCTTGCAGGTTGAATTGGTGCAATCTCTTTTTGATTGTAGATCCATGCACTTTGATCTGAACTGTTGCAAGAGTTACCTGAACACCCTGCAATGACATTTTTAGGTTCTTGGAGACTTCTTTCAGCATCAAAAAGGCAGCTCTTGGGTTGAATGTGCTAGGCTGGTCAGCCCTAGACAAATTACCAGTTGTTTGAAATCTACGCCACTTGTATAGTATAATGCTTACAGTGGACTATTCCATTTTAAATAACTTTTTAAATCTCTTTCCAGACTCATTGGCATCTGCAACTTCATTTCCGAGGGCCCTAGAGAGCTCTATTGATCTTGGCGTGATGACACAATACATGTAAATAACAAAGAGAACACTAGACCCTAGATGTAGAACCTCATCTAGTAGGTGTAAATATAATAGGTTCCATCTGCATACCTGCATACTCCCTAAGGAGGTTCTAATCATTGGCACCTTAGTTGGCACAGTTGTTCATTACATATGCAGACTCTGCTTACTGCTTTGCAGTTCTACACAATGGTTCTGCTTTACTGCTCCTTCTCACAATGCAAGTCTTCAAGTAAGTTAACCCATTAAGTCCACCGAATGCAGCCTCATGTGATGGGGAGGCAATGGTGCTGTACTGCTGCTAAATTCAGTGCTGAGACGTTGGTTGTGCCTGCTTGCAGTACAATTAGATGAACAGATGTTGCAGGGGACATGGCTATCAGCATTGCCACTGCTGATTCACAAGCCTGTAGCTTGTCAATAAGCACATGGGCACCTGTTTTATTCACTACTTTCTGGATGAACAATACTGCCTCTGTTGCTGAAAACCTCCAACTGTGCGCTGCAGTGTCTGGTAGGGGGAGGATGTGAGACACATATGAATGAGGAAGGAGGGGAGATGAAGTTAGTCTTTTGTTTACTTTATGAGTCTTGTGCTTGAGCATTTATGTTTATGTTGTCATATAGGAGCATTTAGTTGTATTTTAATAACACACTAACAAAAAATGTTTTCACTGAAAATACAATATTATTATTATTATTATTATTATGATTATTAATTCATATAGCACCATCATCTCCTGTTGCATTGTGTAAAGTAATAGCTATCAAAATGGGTGGGTAAAACAGATATCATAGGAGTACCTTTATGATTTGTGTTAAGTGCTTCCAGTTGTACAAATCATAACAATAACAGACAATAGGAGAGAGCTCACTATCTTGATGTGCTTGAAATTCAGAGGGGTATGGGGTAGAAACAAAGATGAGTAAGACTTGTCAGATTGTGGAGGAGGAAGCATTGCTGCATCAGTGACAAAAAAGTAAGATTTTTCTCAGATTATATGCTTGTCTGAAGAGTTGAGTTTTAAGAGTGCACTTGAAGATCTCAAGGGTCGGGGCGTGTTGAATGGCATGAGGATGGGAAGCAGCTGGTAAAATATGTGGAAGTATGAGGAAGTTTTTACAGTGGATGACAGGAGAGGGAAATGCACAGATCTGCACTTCCTGTAAAGCAGAATTCCAAGGAAAATTATTACAGTAAACTCCCCATTATCTGGCATTCAAGCAACCACAAAAAAAAAAAAAAATTGAGGACATCATATGTCCTCCATTTTTTTTGGGTGGTGGCTTGCGCACTAAAAAATTGTGGGTTGCTTGGTGCACACTATAAATTATATTTAGTTGTCAACGAAATTCTTTGTTTACATCTTACTGCCGGCCGTTGCCTACATTCTGCGGTCAGCAGCAGAATGTAAACAATGGGGAGCAATAGCCAGCCTGCTACTGGCTATTTCAAATTGCAATAGCCAATAGCAGGCTGGCTATTTCACCCGCTCACTGAGCAGAGGAGCGGACCTGAGAGAAAACTGTCTCCCTCAGGTCCGCTCCCCTGCTCAGTGGGCGGGTTCCACTTGGGGGGAGAGTTTGCCTGAGAGTTACTATTAACTCTGAAGCAACCAGAAACTATAGTTATCCACCACCTACCTGTAAAGTCTTACACTAAGAATTGTAGAGTACAAAAAAAAATGATGCTTTTTGAGGGCTACATGAGCTGGCAGCAAAATGGTCTTTCTGTGCAAATGAATGAATGCATGAATATATACTGTGTGTATTTAAAGTAGACCTATACTTACAATCTACATTTTGAGTATCTAGTGGGAATTAATTATCGTAGTTTAATGTGACAAGTAGAGCACTTCCTCACACGTGACATAGTGCATATGCACACACTGTTTTTATAGCCTCACCAGAGCCTATTAGGAGCTTTGTGTGGGCTTGATGTGTGTTGCCCGCTCCAGCTTCTGATTATTAGATTACGTTGATGGTGTCATCAGGGGGCAGCAACTAGGGACATGAAGAGCTGTTCCACAGGGACAATGTGCAATGGATGAAAATGTGTGCCTGAGCAAAGGAACAGCTGCAGAATGCCTACTGTAAATGCTATTAGACATAAATTCGGACATTCGGATGCATCCAAATTTCCGGGTGGCAGAAATAACGAATCCGAACAAATCCGAATGTTTGATAACAAAATTTGGATACATTTACCGCTCTCTGGCTTCTCTGCACTTGTATCTCAAATTAAAACAAAGTAACACAATATTGTTACAAAATGTAAATAATGAAAGAAGCTGAGAGATCTGTGTTATTCTGTAACAGCTTCTGCTTCTTTGAGGACACTTAGATCCCTAATGCAAATGATCTGACAGCTGTCACAGAATACACAAAAGTGTTAAACATGTTCACAGGAATAATAATAATGTAAAAAAACAGCGTGTGTTTCCCCCAACAATTCAGGCTATGCTCATGCCATGTCCAGGCCAGATCTGGAGCAGATCTGCAAACACAGTGCAGTGCATTTTTGCCGCAATTTTGCCATGTTACCATACCAGACCCTTAATCCGGGCAGCAGCCTGGCAGGGCTGGAAGGGGGGGCAAACAATCGCCCCCACCCTCCTCTCTCTCAACCATAACAGGCCACATGCCCTTGACATTGGGAGGGTGCTTTCCCAGGGGCCTCTTCCCCACAAACCTGACCCGGTGGTTGTGGGGGTCTGCGGGCAGACGGGCTCATCTGCACCCTCCCAATCCCTGCCAGGCTGCTGCCCAGATTAAGGGTCCGGTAAAGGATTTTAGGGGTTTTTAAAGGGTCTGGTATTAATTGTTCGGAACCGTATGCTGTTTTTTGTTTTTTTTACATCGGGGTCCCCCCTAACATTCCTAACAGGCCTAAAGGGTCTGGTATGTATTAAGGGGGGGGGGGGGGACGCTGTTTTTTTCCCTGCAAAGTGTCAGAAATTAAAAAGAAACAAAGTAAACATTTAATGTTACTTTTCTGCAACGAATATTAATTTGTAATGATCATTTAACTCATCCGGAATTAACGAAAATTCTGATTCAATTCTGAATCCGAATGCCAAAACAAATTTACTTTCAGACCCAAATTCCGAAACACTAAATAAGGAAACATCCAAAATGAAACGAAACAAAAGGCAGTGCAGTCCATAAAGAAAACAGTGGGCAAGACTAGGTGTAGCCGGGTGATGATTGGCAAGATACAGGCTTGTGAATCACCAGTGACAATGTTAAAAGCCATGCCACCTGTAACATCTTCTCATCCCACTGTAGTACAAGTTGGCACAGACCACATGAGAGTGGTAACTCTGCTCTGAATTCAGGAGCAGTGCAGTATTGTTGCCACATGTATTTGAGGGCCCTTGTGGGGGACTAAAAGAAAACTGTAAGTTCAGGTGCACTTATAATTAAGTGCTTCAGCACACCTTTTTTTTGTAATGAAAGGCCATAGTTCTACGTAATATGTCTTTTTGGCATTAGGAACCATCTCAGCGTCAATTTAGAATCTACTATCTTTTGGACCTCAGGTAGGAGCTAGAGAGCATTTGCAGGGTATGGAGGCATTTACAATAGTAACATTGGGAAAAGAGTACTATCCAATCCATAAAGGGGATCAAAATTGTAAATTTCAACTTTGACTGAACACTTTGAATGTTGGACCTTTTTCCCCAAAACAAATTTCCCTGTAAAAGGGCAGGTAGCAGCTCACAAAGTCAGTGGCCTGGTTCAGCTACATTGTCACCAGTTGAACATGGAAAGCCAAAATATGCCATGGGTTTTAATTGAGCATGAGCTCAACAACAGTCTACCAAAGCATGTGTGAAAACGATTGGATCTGTGGGTGTGTGACTCTGATTTGTGGCACTGACATGTGATGCTGACGTGTGGCACACATGCCCCATGTGTGGCATTAGCGTGTGATGTTAACAAGCAAGGATAACATATGAGAATAAGTGAGGAGCATCAATTAAATAAATTGAAAGGACAACTGACAAGGAGATAGAGCAAGCAACTGAGAGGATGATTCATAAAGGTTTGTAAGACATAGGCATGGAAGAGGTGTGAGGTGCAAGCTTAATTATGACCTTTTAAATACAGAAATACTAGTAAATACTGAATTAGAATAGTGTATTATGTTTAATTTAAAGAAAAACAATGCAGTCAAAAGACCAAGTTAAATGCTTATGTGAATATAGCATCAGAAGATAATTAAGGTGACATGAGTGCTATTACACACTGAAAGGTGATGCATTCAAACAAGAAAACAAGAAATACAGCCACGGCCCTAAGTGACCTTGTCATCTGATAGCCCATCTATGCTCTCCCATCCGCTTCCCCACCTGTCAGGTTTCTGTCCACACTGAGAACACCGGCAAACCACTTTTAATTATAATCCCTTTGCTGTACACCTTCCTGCTAACATGGAAAGAAGAGATCATGCATAATCAAATTAGATGTCATATGGTTCTCTTTGGCTATGCTATTACCACTTCAAAGGTGTAGGTGCAGAATAGATCTATCTGAACGGTTTGCTTTACACAATAATGAAAAATAAATGGAAGTAGAGAAACACTTCTTACTGCTTTACAGTGACTTATATTCGGTATATTGGACGAAATTTGTACTACCTTATTAAACATATTTGGTAAAGTTTTCTGACAAAGTTTTTTTTAACAATTTTTCCTTTCAAACTTGAGAATGAAACAGTCTGTCAAACAGCACAGCCAGCCTAGGCTGTCTTTTCTACTGTACTTAACTAATAGAACTAGGGGGGTTATTGGCTAAGCTGCCAAAGGCAGCTGAGTGAATAAACGAGCCAAAGTGAAGTGAGCCAGACGCCGTTCAGCTATTCACTTTGACCCTGTACTGCTGATTTCAGCCATACATCGGCTAAAATCAGCCATACATCGGCTGGCTTCGGTCAGCCGGACATGCTCAGCATGTTTGGCTGAGCCAAAGCGAAGAAGCTGTTCTACCAAGTCAAACTTCCGGCAGTTCACTCGCTGCCGTTCGTCCCTATTCTCATACGGGTCGAACAGCAATGAGTAAATAGCCAAATGTCGCCTAGCAGCTCGGTTACTCTACTTGGTACCTCTGAGGTAGCGAGCAGAATAAAAAAATAATAAAAAAAAGTTTACATTTTTTTTTTAAATGTTAAAAAAATTTAAAAATGTAAAAGAAAGGAAAAGAAACAAAACACAGTATGGGGTCCCCCTCTCAAACCATACCATACCCTTTAGGTCTGGTAGGAATGTTAAAAGAAAATATGTGGGGTTTCCCCCTAAAGTCATACCTGGCCCTATAGGTCTGCTAAGAATTTTAAGGAGGAACCCCACCCCCAAAAATGGGGGAAAGAAAAAGTGGGGTCCCCCTAATATTCCTTACCAGACCCTTAATCCAAGCACAGGCCTGGCAGGGCAGGAAAGGGGGGCGTGAGTGACTGATACCATGCCACATGCCCTCGGCACTGGGAGGGTGCTTTTCCAGGGGCCCTGTGCCAATGGGGACAAGGGCCTCTTCCTCACAAGCCCTGGAGTGTTGGCTGTGGGGGTCTCCGGGCAGGGGGGCTTATTTGCATCAGGGTACCCCCTTTAATAAAGGAGGCACCCAAATGCTGCCCCCCCTTGTGAATGAGTAAGGGGTACCCCTACTCATTCATTAAAGGGTTAAAAAAATTTAAATAAATACACCAGACTTCTGAAAGGGTCCTTTAATTGAAAGAAAAACACAACAAAGGTTTTTGACAATTCTTTTCATTCTGCCCACTCGCCGAAATTAAAAAAAGCCTGATGCCCGCCGACCCGTCTGCACCCGCCGAACACACGCCGCAAAATGACCTGTATGACAGGTGGTGGCAAAAAGTAAACAAATGGGCGGAGCTAGAGGTGACATTACCGCTGGCTCTGCCTATTTGTTTTGATTTGGCCAACACCTGTCATATGGTTTGCCAAATCAAAACAACTGGGCAGAGCCAGCTGTGATGTCACAGCTGGCTCCGCCCAGTTGTTGTTATTCAGTGACAGCCCAGTACCCTCAAATAACTTAAGAATGCTAGGTTGTCATTGAATGACAACAACTGGGCGGAGCCAGCCATGACATCACAGCTGGCTCCGCCCCAGTTGTTTACATTTGCGCTGAGAACGGTTTGCTTCGGCAGACTGTTCCCCCCTCTTCGGCTGTGACTTCGGCTCAACTTTGATCCCTGTGTGTGTTGTAATGTAGCCACCGATCCAAGCTCGCTACCGTGATAGACTACAATTTCAGTACAAATTAGTAAACTAAACATGAGATTGTAGTCCATCATGGGAGCAAGCTTGGAGTGGTGGCTACTTTACAACACACACAGGGACCATGGGGAACAAAAGTAGCCACCCTCCAGAAGGAAGGACAGTGTCAGCATCAATTCAGAGATGATTTGAGGATCTACAGCCGAGAGATACACAAATAAGATAGATTTGTGTTAATAGATAAGGTATGTGAATGTATTTTTATCATTTCACTATGCCCTCTCCTCCCAGTGGCAGACCTAAGAAACAAAGGGCCCTGGTGCAAGATTTTTTTTGGGCTCCCCCCCTCAAAAAAAAATCCCACAAACACAGCGCTCTCTTTCCGCAGCGCTCGGCCGGCTGTCACTTTCTCTCTTCCCAGCTGGGACACAGAGCAGCGCCCAGCGGGGAGAAAAGAAAGCACGGATGTGCCACTGTATCGGCAGAAAAATTGCACTTTCTGCATTATGCCAAAAGTGCAATTTTTGGCCAATATGTTTTGGCGCCGATATATGGTGCATCCCTAATATTTACAGCAATGCAGAAAGGCACAGGCTATAGAGGACTACACACCCCAGCAATACTTAATATATAACAATAGCATTTCTGTATAAAGTACTGCTGAGATTTGTAGTCCTCAGCAGGCGATTGCTTGTAAGCAATCACCTGTTGTTAAAAGCGGTACCAAGAGCACGGTCTATAGACGTACTGCGGCCTGGAAGTGGTTAAAGTGACATTAAAGTCAATTTTTTTATCCCTCCACCCAATGTTAGTGTCAGCACTTACCTTAACTGATGTCTCCTAATCCGATCTTCTTTCATGATGTTTTCAGCCTTCTCTCAAGCGGTGCGGCGGGTCTCCGATCCATCGCTGACTCCTCTGTCCATGCTGGCACTTCCTGTCCCACGGTGTCTGCATGCAGGTGCATGCATCCATATACTTACCTTGTGTCTCTCCTCGTCCCCCGCCCGAAAATCCGAACTGCCGGCTGCGCATTTTGCATCGCTCCCGCTACGCTAATAGCGTATCTTCTCAGAAGCTGACAACACAGCGTGCCGGTTTAAATAGTAACTGGATCAGGCAGACGCAGCCTTCTAAACAGGCACTGTAGAGGGGCGCCCGCAGAGGACCCACTTGAGGAGCGGCGGTCACAGAGCCACAGCTGATGCCGCACGGTCAGTTCACCCCTGCGACCGGCTGGGCCGGCGGCCCCGCCCCCCCTCGCTACACCACTGGCCGGAAGTGTTGGATGAACGGATGATCCGACACTCCCGGCAGAGAGACCGGGGGTTCCGGGCACTGGATACCTATCCAGCGGCCGGCAACTTGCTCGGCCCCCCCAGGCTGAGGCCTGGTACGCCCGCACCGCCTGCACCGGCGGTAGTTGCGCCACTGGACTCCTCCTGTCACCTTTTTTCTTGTTAGCACAAGAGCAATGCAGCACAGTTAAATTCAGATATTTATGCAAGTTGCTTTTAAAAACACACTTATGGGTTTTTTTAATGAGCCATGTACCTGTGGTAATTGAGGTTTTTGTATGTGCCTAGTTTAAATCTGCTCCTTAGTAAAACTGGCCATACACCTATAGATGTTTTATGGTCAGATGGAAAAAGTGCAACAGATTCCTCCATCTATGCTAAACTGTGTGGATGAAGGAATCTCCCGCTGGGCCAAGCTTCAGTATCTTGCTAGTCGACCCCGCTGGCTCTCAAAACACCTGAACAATGCCTGCATCCAATCAGATTGTTCAGGTGTTTTGACAGCCAGCGAGGCCGACTAGCAAGATACTGAAGTTTGGTCCAGCGGGAGATTCCTTCATCCACACAGTTTAGTGTAGATGGAAGAATGTGTTGCACTTTTTCCATCTGACAACAGAAAATCTGCAGATAATCTATGGGTGTATGGCCTGCTTAAGACAACGAGAAAAGTGCAATAAAACATAAAAAAACAAAATCATTTTTCATTGTCTTGACTGCTCAGAATAGTAGTAAACCCTGGTTGATCGCTATGTGTTACTACATTTTGCACATTATAATCATTGCTCTTTGCACTGCCTTGTTAAATAAACCCAGTAGTGTAGTCATGTGTGAAATGCTTCAGAAAGAGGTGTCACTTTGCATAAGTATGTGTGCTGCCATTCACCTATTTCTTGCTACTGGCTTTGGCAGTTCTATATATTGCTGTGTTAGGGAATTTAGAGTTAGCTTGCTCAGCTCAAAACATGTGGGGAAATAAGGAACATCGCATGTGATCATATATTTGATTTTGATCAGGGTCCCTAACCTTTATTTTTTCATGATTGCACACCTCCAATGGCTTCTGCAGTGTGTCCATATACTTTCTTTGCCATCATCCGTCCTATTGTACTAGTAAGATATCAATAGCTTGGTTTTACTTTACATATAGATAGCTAGGAACAAAACGGTTGAAAGAAAATCATATGTATTTATATAAAAATGGCAAATTACAAATACATAAGCTAGCTACAAGTAGTGAGATTTTTACTGTTTTTTTTGTACAATCAAAACATGAAATTGAGGTGCAGTTACTGATAATGGTACTCATGTGTCACATGACATGCCAAGCACATTTCTTCACTTTTAGGTTTAATTGGGCAGAGAATCCTATTTCAGCTTTTTTTCATTATTCAGAAATCCAATTCCATAGCCCCCTGGCATTTGGTTTCCATACCTCGAAGGGGGTTCCCAGCATGGATGCCTGCATCCCCAGAGGTTGTGAGATGAAATTTCACGGGGTGCAACAAAGAGTGACTTATTTCCCTTAGTGATGAGTCAGTACTGGTCACTCAGCCAGCTGCCAGTGTGCCTTGAGCAGCAGTTGGTTGTGGGCCTTGAGCAGAAGTTGGTTGTGTGCCTTGAGCACTAGGTGGTTATGTGCTTTGAGCAGTAGGTGGGTATGTGCTTTGAGCAGTAGGTAGCTGTATTGCATAGATAGTAGGCTCCTTGTTTATTTAATCAAAAGGAGAGAATAAAATAATAAACATATACATAAAATAAGTAACTGATTGTCAGAGTACTGCTTTTAAAGTCATTATAATGCAACATCTAACATAATCATTCTATATTGTTTCACTATTTTCACAATCGCTAGAGTTTGTTAAGCATTTCACCCCTTGGGGCCTCTCAGCTCTCCCCTCACCTCTGCTCACATACACCACGCCTCCCCACATCACTTGAGTTCACTCGGCTAATATATCTTACTATGTAATTTTATATAAAATATACTTTCTTTGGGAAAAGTTAATGGCATATCATAGTTAGTCATGACAATTTATGTTGGTTCAGTTATCTTAATCGTAGAGAACTCATGAGCAACAGAATTGTTAAAATATACAGGAAAACACTCACCTGCTATTATTTGTTGCTGCCTCGCTGGCTAGACCAGCAAGACATCGCTCCCATGTTGCTGAAAATGCTGTAAAATGTAGTTGCCAGCAAAAGAACGAGATATCCCTCATCCAGCCGTGAGGAAGTGACACATGTAAGCAAGTGAGCGTTTCACATCCCTGCTGTGTGCTCCCTGAGAAGTTCTAGCCCTTTTTTTGTCAGGAAAATGAAATTGCAGGCCACTAATCCCCTCATCAGAGAAATTCAGTGAGTTGTTGCTCAGTTGCTGAATGATTGACATTTTGCTGTATTTGGCTCTATCTACACAATTACTAACTTTGGTAGCTACTCAGGTTACCTAATGCAGGTCCTACTACAGCATCAAGGAAATTGGCAGAAACAAAATAATCAGAGAGAGTTGCTATTGTGGACAGGTGGGGGGAGGGGGTGGTGGTCTTGGGGGACATCTACACAAGAAAAATAAATGTTTAGAAACACTGTAAAGCTGCCCCACACAAATTACAATTATCTGCAGATATTCTATGGTCAGATGGAAAAGGTGCAAGAGATTCCTCCATCTACACTTAACTGTGTGGATGGAGTAATCTCCACCTGGGCCAATCTGTTGCACCTTATCCATCTGACCACGGAAAATCTGCAGGTAAATTGTAAGGTGTGTGGGCAGCTTAAGGCAGGGAGAGGATTCTTTAAAATATGGCCTCGAGGGTAACATATAAAAAACACTGCTGCTATCTGAACCCATAAACTAAAATTGTATATAATGCAGTAGAAAAGTCTGTAAATGTGGTGGTTGCTCAGCCACCTTTGCCACTTTTTCTGGACATCTCGGTCGGTTAAAAAAATTTGAAAATAACAGACTTACTGGCCAAAAAATAAAAGGAGAAAAGCCTGAACTAGAAAACTAATGCAGCCACCCATTTATGAATCGGTAAGTTGCTATTTATTATATTTCTGCTTTTGGGTTAAGATGCTTAGGATATTCACCCTGTATTTGGTGTTTAGGAATAGTAAGAGCATCAGCAACACAATAATCTAGCATCACATATAGTATATTGGATGTGTAATTGAATTTGTAACTTTTACATTTAGTTTGGCCTAAATTACAGCTGCAGTTTTTAAAACGGACCAGATAGGATGCCCATTGTAAGTCTATGGGCAGCCGTGTGTGTGCGCCCGTCCTTTCACACCCAGTTTCCCTTGACGCTGGCCAGGTCCGGAAAAATAAACAGAACGGTGTTCCTTTTTGCTGAACCTGATCATGCTGGATCAGGGGTAATTGGATGTGAAGGGAGACATGTCCCTGTACATCCGATTCCCCATAGAACGACACGGGGTCCGTTCAATTCCATCAGAAGATGGAGGAAAAAACTGGATGGACACGGATCTCACATTGGTGACATTTGATCTGTACTGCTCTGACCAGGAGGGGATTCATGCACAAATCAGCCTGTGTGAAAGGGGCCAAATTGATCTTTTTAACGTTACATTATTGATTGGCTGAAATACAGCAGCAGTCCAATCTAAATATTTACAGCTTAAAAAATGTTTAGTTTTTAGCTTCATTTTAGTTTTGTCACTGATACTTGATTTTATTTTTTCAGCAGTAAGAGTCCTGAATTAACCGATAGATGTTGGAGCCACAACAGGTCTAAAAGCTAAAGCAAAGTTTACTCTTACAAACAAATAAAGCTAAAGCCCTCAACTTTATACAAATTGGCTACTTACGCAATAGTTTAAACCTTTCACTACCACCAATGTATACCATACGTTGGAGGCAGCGTACCCCTGTAAGCAGACTCGGGACGCCAGAGTGAAAGCAGTAATTCTTGGGTAATTATTTCAGTTAGCTCTAAATGAATGACCTGTAAACGTTTCGTCCACAGACAGTTTTAGGTACTGTTGTTTTTTACCAGTTCACAGGCTCACACAATTTGGAAGCTTGACCTCCTCCTATCAATTTTACCAAATTGGGTAATATACCTTTATTGTGTTTATGTGCACTAAACTTAATTAACTGAAGTTTTTGGTTGCTGACAATTTCAATTTGATAAACAGTTGCGCTAATATCATGCCACCATTTTAGTCTACAGGGTCTCTACTTTCAGGAAATATAAAAATTCTGGGTGGTTTTTAGTTATTTTCAGACAGATTGCGGGCACTTGAAAAGAAAGAAAATAGAAAGAGCTCTGCAGTATGGGCCTTTTTAACTTATCTGCTGCTGCCTACAGTGTATCAGCCTTGGTAAAAGTTCCAGCCATTTGGGTAGTACATGCATGAGAAAACACATAACTCTGCATCACAGAGCTCAGTGGGAACAGCAATGCAATGAGACATTTGGACAGCAAAAGGCTTCTCCCCAAGGCACATATAAGCCACCTTCTTTGGTAGGGCTTTCTCTAGTGGTGCTTATGAGCCCTTTCCTTCTTCCTTCTCATAAAGTGCCATCTTTTTTTACTCCTATTGTGCCCTTTTCCTCCTTCTCATCCTCCTCAAGCCTGCATATCAGCCTTTTGTTTGGACCTGTAATGTGGCTTTTTTTTTGTGGGCTTTCCTACACCAAAGTGGCAGTTACCCAGCTGCCATTATTTGGACCAGAAGATCCATAGCCAGGCCCATTATTTTGCACAAAAGACTATCAATGCCCTCTACAAGCATCCATAGATAGCCAGCACTCAAAACGGGATCAGTTCAATAATATAAATGTATTCCCACATAAAAACAGGAAGACAACGATAGCGACACACTGTAATATTCCAAAATCGGCTTCTGTATTGATCCATGAAATCAATTACACAGGAAATGAACAAAAATGTCTAAAATGTTTTACGCACACAAGCGCTTAGTCATAGAATACCTTCTACATTCTCTACTACACAATTTAACATTCCAAAACTCCACTTCCTTAACAAGGGATAACATTAAAGAGGAACTTTACCCTCATCTTTGAAATGACAACAAATACACATTTAGAAATGTTTAGTAATGACAATCTACAAACACATACTTCTAGATAATTGCCAGCTTTGTATTCTTTGCATACCTTATTTCTCTTTTCTTCCCCATTCTTTTCACAGTGGCCATTTTTTACTAAGGGCAGATGAATCCATCTCCCTTTACTTTCTGGAACTCAGGCACATGTGACTAGGACATGTGACTATGCACATCTTCTCAGGGGAGGAAAATGCCTTTCCCTGAGCTCTCGTGAGATTACAAATGAGATTTCCCAACAATGCCCTGCTGATGTAACCTTCCCAGAATGCAATGCTTGGGCACGATTACATAATTTGTGCTAAAGAGGACCAGGAAGTAGAAAAACTAACTGTAAGTAAAATAAAAAAAATGTTGTTTAGCTAATTAATTTAACTCAGATGATTTCATATCAGCATGCAGAGCTGCATACTGATGTGACTTTTGTGAAAGGGGGTAAAGCTCCACTTTAATTCCACTGTCATTAATCAGGAGATATAGTTTCTCATTGCAACAGGAACAAGAAAACTTCTACAATAATGGATTCAGTTCTATTATCTAAACACATATACATATTGACATCAATTAAATAAGATACTGTATATGAGGTGTTCTGATCACAAAGATATCAGTGTACCAAAACCTAATATACAGTAACTTATAAAAGTATCAAAAATGTATATAAAAGTATCAAAAATGTATATAAAATATATCACATCTTACTCATAATTGAAACTGCATTTATTCTTGTTTGCAATAAAAATATCCAGTACAATTGTCTTTTGCGAAGTTGCACAAATGTATCACCTTCACTTCACTATGAGGCTTAACAATTTCAGTACCTCAAATCCTCACTGTCAGAACATCACCACCATTGCAATTGTTAAAGAGGGAGCAGAAGCTAAAATCGCATTTTTATCCAATGCACAATCAATTTCCTCTCATTTCTCAGATTGCAGAGAATTTGTACAAAAGAATAAAACATTGAATCTTCAGTAAAAGAAATGTATGACAGATTGCTTGAAAGAGGATATTCTATGCTGGATGCTGGATAGAGCCTACAACATTGTTAAATGAAAAAAATAGGAGAAACCTGCTTAACGACAGGACAAAAAAAGAAAATATTACATGCAATGTGGTATTCTCTATGGTCTACAGTGTAGAATTTACTAAGATTAGGAAGATTATAGAGAGATATCTGTGCTGAATAATGATGCAGTGTATAGGGCCGCCATCAGGGGGGTACGGCCATCACTAATGTAAGGGGCCCCAGCTCCGACCGAGCAATTTCTTTTATTATAATGCAGCTGCAGAGGGAGGGGGGTGTTTTCAGACACACACTCTAAGGTGGAGGAGAGGGGGGCCGTTTTTAGAGAGGAGGGGGCCGTTTTTACAGGCACACACACTAAGGTGGGGAAAGGGGGGGCCGTTTTTAGAGACACACACTAAGGTGGGGGAAAGGGGGGGGCATTTTTAGAGACACACACTAAGGTGCGGCCAGAGGCCACACTGACCCCTCAGAGGCCGCACTGACTGCCCAGAGGCCGCAGTGCCCGGCCAGAGCCCGCACTGACAGCCCAGAGGCCTCACTGACCACTGCACTGACCACACTGAGCCCGCACTGACCGACCGCTGACACACGAGTGTGTGTGTTTTGACGAAAATGTCTGTGATAGAACACCGCCAGAAGAGGAGGAACGGGGCAGAAGAGAACGGGGTGGCCAGAGAAGGAGGAACGGGGAGGCCAGAGAAGGAGGAACACAGCTGGCAAAGGAGGAACGGGCAGCAGCGGAGGTACGAGGGGGAGCAGAGGGGGAATGCAGTGACAGTCTCTCCTCCCTGCTTGTGCCGGGTGCATTGGTCTGTGTTCCCACTGCCTCTGCCGATACCGGCGGGGAGAGAAGCGGGGATTAGGAGGAACACAGACCTCTGCAGCCAGCACCAGTGGGGAGGAGAACATTGACGAAAATTGGGTACCGGACGGAAATCATTTTGCTCCCATTAACTACTCTTTAATTAGGTTTTTATCACTGAAAAACGGCCAAAAAACTTTCGCCAACGAAAAAATGAACACTGCTTGAGAGTCCACACTGGCCACCAGAGAGCCCGCACACCCCCCCTGAAACCCCGCAAAACCCTCCTGAGACCCTGGAGACATCAGACAATGAACCCGGAGGAACACCACCGGGTATGTAGCTTCATAGTATTCTGCATTGCTGTATAATGTATTCCTGAGATTGGTAGTCTCTCTCTACAACTTGGAGTCAGTGGCAGTTCTACCAGACTCACAGCTGCAACCAGCCCCTGGCGCTCCACCACTGGCTCCAAGCTGTATAGAGACTAAAAATCACAGCCCGGACCGGAGGAAGAAGGCCCTGGTGACCTTCGACATTTCCACCAAAAGGCCCACCAAAATCCTCAGCACTAGGCCCATGATGTTCTTAATTCGGCCCTGGGGCCCAGGCCAAAAGCTGTGTAAGGGGCCCCAAAATTTCTGATGGCTGCCCTGAGTGTATTCAGATATTATTAAAAAGGGAGTTAAAAGGGAGTTCCCACTGTAGGTAGGTTTCTTTTCCCCAGTTATTTTGAATTAAGAACTACAGGTAGACAAACATGACTCCATCTTAAGGGGAATTTTCAGTGTGCCACTAACAAGTGTCCCTTCTGTGTGCAAATTGTTTCAAGAACTGGACAAAGAGAAACATTGCTCCATATCAAGAAAAATGTTCAGTGTCCCTGCTGTATCCATATTGATAGAGGTAATGAGATTGTATCAGTTGTCAATAACAAAAACAATTTAATAAAACTGTTCATTAATTGCAATAGTTGGTATATACTGTAAATGTGATTACATGTACCACTTGTAAAGTTCTATGACTAATACAACACAATAGTTTAATGTGTTTGTAAAAGCAAAATGGTTGGGTTTGACTCAAACCCAATCGCGACTCGAACCCACAGCTTTTCCTAGTTCTGATTAAGCAATAGACTCTTATCTATCATTTTTGTACTGTAGGGCAGGTCCATCACATGTATTACATTGTACCCTGGTCTATGCATCTGCAGGTACTGTATGTTGGTACATATTTTGCAATGCACAGAGTAGTAAGGCACCATTGGCTCAAGACTTCATAATCATTTTGAATCTGGCTATCATTCCAATCTTCCAAGGTCAAGGACTTCCCTATTTCCTCTTCCTGTTTTAGCATATGGGATAGTTTGTTAGAATGGGTAGTGGAGATTATGGACAGGCATAGTTGCAAAATAAGGTCATGCCCATGGGGATCTTGGTGACAGGTAATTTCAAAATTAGTAAGGATTTGTAGATTTGTTTTTAAATAAGAAGTTATGTAATGTTTCAGTTGGATGTATCTGAAGATTTCACATGCCGTAGCAATATAACTCTTTTGAAGAGATGGAAAGGATAAGTTAGTCCTTAGCATTTACCTTCCTAGGCTGTGCCCTGTCCTATCCTTATGGTGCCAGAGCAACAGAATATTTGATAAGGATGTCAGTAGCACACCAGAGTAACGTTGAAATCAGTAAACGTCCATTTGTTTAGCAAATGCTGTCACTCAAACAAGTGCTTTTGGAGCCGCATAGATCTCTAAGCCTGATGAAAGGACCCTGTGTGGCCCTGAAAATGCTTGTCTGAGTGACAGAATTTGTTAAATAAATGGACGTTTACTGATTTCAACGTTACTCTGGTGTGATGGTGACATCCTCATCAAGGTTTGCTACTTATGGTGTCATCCATAGTCACTACAAGCACCCTACCGCATCATATTGGGATATCCAGTAAGGAATTCAGCAGGACATTTCTTCATTATCTAGAGCACCGGAATACTCGCATGGCACACCACAAGGTTTACTCTGAAGCAAACATTACTTCTCAGATCACTTCTAAGAGTGTCTGCATCAGCCCTGGACCCTATGTAGTCAGTAATCATGTAGTTTAGGTGCTGCCTGTGCGTGATGCCCTCAGCTAGGCCTGGCTGCTGTGGTATAAAAAGCGGTACTGAGTCAACTGCCACCACATCTGCTTCCTCTTTCAGGGGTTAAGAGGATCGGAGGCATGTTGGTCATGAGAGGGGATCCTACCACCATCAGGAAATGTGGCATAAAGGGTTCCTACACAGAACCTCCTCAAATGAATGCATTTGGCCTCCCTCTGGGATGGTGGTAGTAGATCAGCCATTTTACTCTGTATCAGGGATCCAATAGGATGGCCGCCCACGTCAATGCCCTAAATCCTTGGGTTCTTGTGCAGGCAAGTGAGCATAAAAGACACTATTTGTCACAAACTGCCCACAGCAAAGGACCCCAAGACCTTGGTGTCACTATCTTCAAAAACTCACCCCACTCATGTACAACAACCAAGGTTTGGAAGGGGTGAAATATCGCTCTTAATGCCTGCCCAATTTTCCCCTTCTCACTGCCAGCACTCATCCCTCCTCCTTGTTTTCCTCCTCTGCCTCCTGCTGCCTCTGTCTCGCAGGTATGGAGGCATTGGGCAAAGGTTCCTGATGGCCCAGGAACAGCAGTAAGTCCTCCTTTTTTCTCCTGCTGCTGTGCCTCTAGTTCTAGTAGTGTTTGCTGCCGGCGGATTAAATCACTAATTCTTGCCCCGTAGCAGCTCATTTTGGTCAACTCTTCAAAAGGTGTCAAAAGGCTGCACAGGTCCTGAATAATGATCCATTAATGCAGTGAAAAGAACCCCACCTCCACAAAGCCTGGCCTTGTACCATGATCAGTGTAGCCTAAGCAACGTTAAGAACAGATGAGGCAGTGGCAGCCAGCTGATGTCGGCACTGCATTTCTGACAGGCGAGTCATGGCCAGGTATGAATGCCCCAAGTGGCCACAAACTATTCTGGCCTCACAAAGTACCTCTTGGAAGCCAGGATATTTCATGATAAACCACTGCACCACCAGGTTGAGGACATATGGCAGGCAAAATACATCTATGATTTTTCCCAGGCGAACGTTGACCATGAGGTTAGTGTCGTTGTAAAACATGACATTGATTAGGACCCCCTGGCAAAGCACCTTGTCCTCATGTCGATGAGGGCAAGAGCCTCTTCTCCACAATCCTGGCCCAGTGGTTGTGGGGGTCTGTGGGCTGGGGGCCTTTCATAAAGAGGCACCCAGATGCTGCCCCCTACTCGTGAATAAGGAAGGGGTAGTTGTTACCCATACTCATTCACCAAACACAGTAAAATAGTAAATAAACACACCACACCATAAAAAAGTCCTTTATTTGAAAAAAAAAAACGCAACACAGTTTTTGACAAGTCTTTTATTAAAAAAAAAAACCCAGACATTTCCATCGATGTAATCCACAAGTCAATCCTATCATCCAGCGATGTAGATCCTCGTCAATCACGATGGGTGACAGCCGCCCACTCACCAAAAGAAAACATTCCTGATGTCTGCTGCCACAACCGATCCCAATGAACACCACAAAACACCAACACAAAATGACAGCTCTGTTCACGAATGTGAACAAAGGGGAGGAGCAAGTTGTGATGTCACGGAACTTGTTCCATCCATTTGTTTACACTATGTGACAGCTCTTGGTCCCCTAATAGAATGTAAACAAATGGGTGGGACAATATCCATGACGCCACGACTTGCTCTGCCCCTTTGTTGACATTCAGGAGTTGTCATTTTGCGGCCGGTGTTCATCAGGATCGGACGTCTTGGTGGCCATCAGGAATTTTTTCTTTTGGCGAGCCGGAGATGTTCTTTTTTAATAAAAGACTTTGTACTATGGTGTGTTTATTTACAATATTACTGCTCATTTAGTGAATGAAAGGGGCACCCAGAGTCCTATAAACCCGCCTGCCTGCAGACCCCCACAACCATCGGGGGAAGAGGCCCTTGTCCTCATCAACATGGGGACAAGGTGCCCCCCTGGCAAAGCACCCTCCTCATGCTGAGAGCATGTGGCCTGGTATGGTGCAGGAGGGGGGGTTGCATGCTGCTGATCAGGCTGCTGCTCAGATCAAGGGTCTGGTAAGGGATTTTTTGGGGGAACCCCACGCTTTTCTTTTTGTTTTTTTGGCGTTGGGGTCCCCCATAAAATTCCTACCAGACCTAAAGCGTCTGGTATGAATTAGGGTGGTGGAACAGCAAGCTGTTTTTTTTATTGCTTTTGTGGACTGACAAAAATGTAAAAGAAAAGTAAGCATTTAATGTCACTTTTCTGCAACACATTTTTCATTTGTAAATATCTTTTAACTCATCCAAAATTAATGAAAATTCGGATTCAGACAAATCCCAATACCGAAACAAACTGCCTCTCGGATCCGAATCCCAAAAAAACATGTAACGAAAAATCCAAATCAAAACAAAACAAAATAATTTTTTGGCAGCTTACATGTCCATTATTATTATTAATTTGTTAGTCCCTGCTTTTTCTCTAGCTATGCTTAGCTATTGCATGCCATTAGACTCTACATGTTCACTCCATTGCTATAGTTTCTAAGTTGGATTACTAGACTATTACTACGTCTCCCTTTTCTGGGATGGGAGCAGTGGGGGTGAACATGTTGGATTTACTGGTAGGCATTTAAAAAAAAAAAGTATTTCATTTTTTTTACCTACTAATGCTCTGAATGGTTGCTTGTGAAACCTTGTGAATGATTCCTCGTACTACAGCCTTAGAGTATATCTAGGCTATAAACCGTAGGTCTCAACTACACCTGACATCTATCAAGTTGTTTTAGCATGTTTTTATATTTTCCATATCATTTTCCTGATTTACTGTTTCCTAACTTTACTTTGTTGTAGCTTTTTATGGTGGATAATGGAGCGGATGACTGGAGAATAGCCATGACCTATGAACGGATATTTTTCATCACTCTAGAGTTGACTGTGTGTGCCATTCATCCTATTCCTGGACAGTACTCCTTTACCTGGACAGCTCGTCTGGCCTTCTTCTATACCACCTCTGTAGCCAATGCCGACATAGATATCATCTTATCCATCCCTATGTTCTTGAGGCTCTACCTAATTGGACGTGTGATGCTCCTCCACAGCAAGCTCTTCACTGATGCATCTTCGAGGAGCATAGGCGCCCTCAACAAGATCAATTTCAACACACGCTTTGTAATGAAGACCCTTATGACCATCTGTCCGGGTACAGTTCTTCTGGTTTTCAGCATCTCATCCTGGATCATTGCAGCATGGACAGTCCGAGTATGTGAAAGGTAAGTTCCTCCCTTTTTATTGATTACTGTTGAAAATGTTATAGAGCAGCTAATCCCTCTTGTGTTCAGCATGCGTTTGGCATGTTTTTTTCCTTTTGAATCTGCCTACATCTCACTAAGGAAAATTTATTTCAAATGAGTTTATAAAGTTCAGAAAAAAAAACTGAATTTTGGACAATCATTTCAAACTAACCATGGAAATGCAGCTGCTGATCATCTCCCTTATGCTGTTTGTCCCATGTAATTGCTGTCTCTGCCTGTCTTCCATGTATGGCTATATGACATTTATAAAAGTTTACATTTGGGGTTTGAAATAGTCTTTTTCTGTCCTCCTTCCATATCAGATGTCATAAAAAGTCACCTCTACTAAGCTTCCAGCAAACAGCAATCCAACTGTTCCTCATTCCTATGACAATGCCATGTGTCTGTAGACCTACCACCCATTTTAACTTATTTCATCATGTTCAATGTGACCTTTACCCATGTTTATCATTGTCATATTGCAGCACAATTCTTACTGCAATCAAATGAAGGTGAAAACATAGGAGACAATAGATTTCTCTGGCGAATTAGCTGCATGCAAATATTTACCTATAGCAAAATGTCTTTGAAACCATGTTTAAAATAAGCTTAAACCTTAGACTCATTAGGGATATACGAATTTTAAGATATTGTGTAAGAAAGAGGAAATCTTAAATCAGTAGTATATAACCCCATTCCTTGAGAACCTTAAAGTGTGGTTCCACTTTCCCAGTCATATTTGAGAAAACCCCTCTACATGTTTGTTATGTGTTCCTTTTCACACAGCATAACAACAAAAAATAGCCAGTAAAAAGCAATTTAAACTGCAAGAAGCATTTTTTTATATTTTGTTTAGCTTATGCTATGTGAAGGGGAACAAATATAATATAGATGTTATCCCAATTTGGTTGCAAAAGTGGAAATACACTTTAAAGTCTATATTCAGGTAAAGACACAACTACCCCTGCAGTGGGAGTTACCCCCACACTGCATGGGCTAACTGCTTGTTATTGTCTAGGGCAGTGGTGCCCACAATTTTTTGTGTTAAGATCTACTTTTCAAATGTTGAGCTACATGAGATCTACCAACGAAAAAAAAACCTCCCTCGCTGTCTCTCCTGGGTATCTCTCCTCGCTCTCCTGGCTGTCTCTCCTTGCTCTCTCCCCTGGCTGTCTCTCCTTGCTCTCTCCCCTGGCTGTCTCTCCTTGCTCTCTCCCCTGGCTGTCATTCCTCATTTTTTCTCCTGGCTGTCTCTCTTTGCTCTCTTGGCTGTCTCTCCTTGCTCTCTCCCTTGGTTATTTCTCCTCACTCTCTCTACCCTGGCTGTCTTTCCTCTCTCTCCTGTCTGTCTCTCCCCGTGCTCTTTCTTGGCTCACCTTGCTGTATTTTGCAAACAGTGTAGTATAACAGGCTGTGTAAACTAATATTCTTTGATGTAATACATAGCACTTCAACCACCAGTATCCACCAGAAAGGTGGCAGGGAGCTTGGCTCAGCAGACTCAGGTTGATAGGTTATCATATGTGCACAGCTAAATAAATATACCAAAATGGAATAAAGGGGCCGCCATTCACACCCTTCGTGATCTACCAGCATCAGCTTTGAGAGCTACTGGTAGATCACGATCTACCTAATGGGCACCCCTGGTCTAGGGGAACTGTGTTAAGGTTTTTGTTTTTTTATTAACCTGATCCCTGCTCCCCCAACATGTGGACTGTCTCTTGGCATCCTTATGTATATTGCAGGGCTATTGGCCCTGCAGTAGAGGTGATGATGTCAGCGGGCCTTCAACCGTCGAAGTGGAGGGGGAAAGAGGCTGTGGACACGGGTTTTGTAGCCAGCATGAACTAGATCAGGTAAATAAAAGTGCTTTACACAGTACCCCTTAACAAAAACAAGCAGTGAAGTGCAGTGGAGACCTGGAGATAGGCTTTAAATAGATGTGTTTTGACTATTGACCTTATAGATCATTACATATTATTTAAAGAACAGAGACGTCTCTAAAATAACTTCCAGGTCTCAGGGTATCCCTTCTAATAATTATAATATATAAAGCTTTTAAGTCATGAGTTGTCGATATAAGAACAAATAAAGGAATAAGGAACATGGCATACTTAGAATATTTGGCATCCAAATCTGCTCTATCTGATTATATTGCTTTTAGTAATAATAATGAAACAAAGCAATTAATATTAGCGCAAACAGTGACAATTGTAGTGCTCCCTCACTTTGGTGTTGAGCAGAAAAAGTGAAGTAATTGGAGAAGTGCCCCCTTAAATTGGTAACCAGTGATGGGTCCTCATAAACTAGTGGTCAATGAGAACTCTCCTTACATTGGTGATCAGTGGGAAGAATGCTTCCCCTACAGATTTCTGAAAAGATCATTTCTGTCAATGATAGCTTATCTGGGAGGCAACAATTGTTTATTTCTCAAGGAACCGTTATCAACCTCTTGAGGAACCTTGGTGGAGAAACGCTGCTCTTGATGATGATTTTTTCAATATACTGTATGTTGCTCTTGTATTAAAGTTTATTTAAACCCTAAATCTATTTTTAAGTAAGTTTGACGTCATGCCTTACTGTATGTACAGTTTTCGTAAGCAAAGCATTTTTGTCAATCTGTTGCAAAGTTTCTTTCCTGGAGATCCTGCCAGTGACAGCATTTCCTGTTTTATGCTAACACTGCTAAGCAATGACCTGTGCTTTAGCAGCAGCATTGTTAAATTAATCTACTTGGTCATTGGGCTGATTATTGGGTCTATCAGATAGATCAGATTGGCAGCCCAAGGGACAACTTAGAGTGCTGACAGCAGGCTGACAACACTATTGCCAAATGGGAGGCAGTAGCAGAAATTGCCACTACTGGCAGGATTTTCAGGTAAGAGACTTTGCACAAACAACAATTTGCTTAAAAGAGAACTATGGGGTGTTTTTCCCCATAGTTCTCTTTAGGGTTCCGGGAGGATGTATACTAACCCCCTCCCGTGACCCAAAGCTCAGTATCCAAGAAAAAAGAAAAGGCTCATTGCACTCCTTACCTTTCTTCCCTCCCCGCCCGGGGTGGGCGCGGGGGGGGGGGGGGGGGGGGGTGCTTGGAATGACTGCGGATGGCACCGCCAAATACAGATAATTGCAGAAACGTCACCAGCACATCAAATCCTTATAGGATCAAAATGTATAGATTTATTGCAAACTCATGTCAGTTACACAAGTAAGTAACAGTTACACAAGTAGTGTAACTAGCATGAGTTAGTTACACTACTTAACATGAGTTAGCAATAAATCTACGAATTTTGACCCTATAAGTATTTGGTGTGCTGGTGACGTTTCTGCAATTAACCAAAGCTCAGTATATCACGGGCTATTGCCCACGATATAGTGAAAGCGCCGCAGCCAACATGGATTCCGAAAATACGAGATTCACCCAGCTGCGTGGTGGAGCTGGGTGGATCTATCTAGAGGCAGAGCCAGCTCTCCCCGCCCCTTCCCCGTTCGTTCCTCCACTCAGCACTGGAGGATCGGAAAGAGGAGGGGGGAATCCCTGCGGGGAGCGGTGACTGACAGTCACCGCTCACTGCAGGGAGACGATTGGGAAGTGAGTGGATCGGCGGCATGTTTCTGCTCAATTCCTGATCTATAGAGCCGACCTGTGACAGCTTCTTTGTCACAGGACAGCTCTAACTTTGAGGATGAGTGGAAATCACTCGCCTCCTAGTTCTCCTTTAAGAAAAATGTATACAGTGAGGCTTGATGCCAAACATACTAAAACAAAGATTTAGGGTTTACGTACAATTTAGGTGTGCCCCAAAGTGTATGCACCTTGTCATGTTATACTTAGACTGAAGATTAAAGGTGATTTAATACTGATATTAACTTCATACTCCATCTGGTTCTGAAGCATTTGTATTATAACATGGAGGAGTTGTGCCCTTCCATGGCTTCCTGCAAATAACAGCAGGCTCTGGGAATAAAATCATGGCCTATTTATTAAATAATTAGTGAACAAACCACCTGAGAGGGGAGCTTCAATGCCAAATTTCACAACCAAGTGCCATTGCAGATGAAATCTGAAATCCCATATCCTACCTGCGTAATGCTGTTAATTTGGTGTCATTTTGGCCAGTCCTTTTAAAGTGATAGTAAACTTAAATACAAATTCCTGACTGGTTCTCTGAACAGATTGGATGAGCTAAATCCATTGATACAATGCACCAAGGGCATCACTGCAGTTATTAAACGCTGATGTTATAATGCTTAATACAATGCCAGAACTGTGAGTCTAAATTATTAGATGTGTTTGGTAATGTAGTTTAAGGTATATTGGTGATATGCAAAATACTGAAAGCAATCAGATTTCAGTGTACTGTAGCCAGATTAGGTAAAATATATTTTTTATGATTGGATGTTAAGGGGGTAATGGACCATCCATATTATCAATGGCTTTTGTGCAACCTTTTTTAGAAGAATCAAATGAGTCTCCATACTGTGTTTCCATTCATGAAGGGCTTTTGATCACTTTTTCTTATAGCAGTATATAAGTGGGAAGTAATTAAATGGTTGCCTGTATAAAATAAGCAGCAGTATCTTACCAGTGGTTTCGATGCCATTAGTTCTCAAATAAATCTAAAGTGTTTTGATGCCAAAATGTTATTTGTGATAGAATGGGCAGAACCTCTTTTAGGTCTGTATTGCTGTCTGTGAGCCTGTTGGGGATATTCTCTCTCTATTACATCTGATTGGCATTATCATTAGGGCAGAAAGTGGGACATTCCACAATTTTACAATTTGTGTTAAAAACAGGCAGTAAGGGGGACACCTTCCAGTGGGGACACCTGTTCCAGTGATCAGGGCCGTTGGAAGGGCCTGGAAGGGCACTCGCCTCGGGCGTAAGGTGGGTGGGGGCGCAGCCAGGACCCTGGTATTGGGGCGGCACGGCCCAAAGATTAGTAAGTGTGCCCGCGGCCCAAAGAATAATAAGTGTGCCCGGACGCTGCCTCCCCGCCGCAGCTCTCTCACGCCGCCCGCGGTGATCTTCATGGGACCAGAGGAGCGGGACAGCTGCCGCCGGCCAGAGGACTGCATTACCCAGCAGGTAGCCCCGACAGCGGTGCAGAGCGGCAAGGGAGGTGTGACCGTGAGGTAAGGTGACTGAGGGGTGTCGCGTGGTCCAGTCCACTGTCCAGGCAACGTGAGGTGGCTCCCTGGCGGGAATCGGGATCTGACACAGACCGACAGAGAACCGTGGAGAGCTGCAGCCTGTGCTGTGTGTGACACTGCTGGTATATCACTCCCCTTCTTCTCCATCACTTCTTCTGTACTGTATGATACAGTACTGTAGAAGTGATTTAGAAGAAGGGGAGTGATATACTGATAGTAGTATCTGTTACTGTGTGTGACACCTGTGTACTCCTGCCTCCATACTAGTATGTAATATAAGAGTTTTATCTCTATTATTTAAATCATAGTAAAAAAGTATGGGGATGCTCAATAGGGACAGTATGGACTCCATACTGTCCCCATTGAGCAACCCCCCCCCCCCCCCCTTTTGTTTTTCTTTA
>NW_017306451.1:533258-554601 GCF_000935625.1 Nanorana parkeri | reverse complement strand
GCCCCCATCCTGTCCCCATTGGCCCCCCCCCCCCCCCCCATACTTTTGTTTTACTATAATTTGAATAACAGAGATAAAACTATTTTTTAAAACAGCTGTAATTGATGATGTTCCTGACCCCCCACTGATATCTCCCCCTCACAAACTACCCCACCTACACCCTTAAGGCTGTGACACACTGCGCGCAAAGCAGTGCGGAGAGGTGGCGCATTATCTTCGCGTGCAGTGTGTCATGTAATTTTCTCTCTGGCACGTCAGCTAGCGAGAGCGCGCATAGCTGAAAAATTTCATCTTCAGCCAATCGGCTCATGCGTATAAACCCGCACATCAAAATGCAGTCTTTCATCTGACTGCACTCAGCTCACACACTGCATGCGAAGCTCCATGCCTGACAGCTTTGCTTCACTCTGCACGGCTTCGCATGCAGTGTGTCATGGGCTTTATACTACGTCCCATATCAACCACTGTGGGAAGGAGCTGTGGCGCATCAGCCTGCTGGGAGCTGTAGTCCCAGGAGGCAATGTCAGTGCCTTAGTGGTTAATGGGACCCTCTTCCTCCTGTCCAGGCCCACCCAAGTGGCGGAACTCCAGAGCCCGGTCAAAGGTGCGACTCTATTATTTCCGCCACTTGGGGGGGCACTGACAGGAGGAAGGGGGCCCCATTAACCACCAATGCACTGACATTGCCTCCTGGGACTACAGCTTCCAGCATGCAGCAGGCCAACATTCCACAGCTCCCTCCTGCAGTGGTTGATACTCATGCCAGTGGCAGAACTACCATGGTCGCAGCAGGCCGCACTGACCAAAGAGAGCCCTCGATGACCACAGAGAGACCCCCTGACCACTAGAGAGCCCGCACTGACCACAGAGAGCTCCCACTGACCACACAGAGCCTGCACTGACCACAGAGAGTTCGCACTGACCACCTGAGAGCCTGTACTGACCACCTGAGAGCACTGACCTAAAACAAAAAAAGGGGGAGCACACGATTTTCTGTTCTTGCCTCGGGCGCAAAAGAAGCTAGCTACAGCTCTGCCAGTTATATTTGTCTATAGGGTGGAGTTCCTCTCACTTTGAAATGATTGCATTTTACTTCCTGTTTTTTGCCTTCAGGGAGAATATTAAAGGGAATACCCTCAACAGGACCCAAATGCCTGGTAAAAAAATCTGACAGGGTTTAGCCCTTTCCTTATATAACCACAACATAAAGCCTAACTAAACTTTCATTCTAAGCTGGCTAAATATATTTAAGGTGCATCAAAACAAAAGGTGCGTAAAGATTTAGGTCTTATTCACAATGGCAATTAGGGATGGTCAGCAGATTCCTGTGACAAGAATAATGGGATTCCTGGTGCTAGAAGCACAGTTTGTTGTGGACAGCTGCAGCCGGGAAGCAATGACAAACTGATTTGAGTCACAGCTGTATGCCGCTATTCACATGTATCCACACATCCATTGGTTGCCTGCGGCTAGGAGCAGATGACCAGCCCTGGACACAATCTATCTGTGTCCAGGACTGGTCATATGTCCCTAGCCACAGTTAGCCACTGGATGTGTGGAAACATGCAAACAGCAGTGGACAGTTGTGGCTCTTGTCAGCCTGCCATTGCTTTATACAGGTTTCCTGGCCGCAGCTGTCTACAACCACCTGTGATCCCCACCGCAAGAATTTACAGATTCTTTCCACATCTGGACAAAAACCCCATGTGAATGAGGTCATAGCGTTTGTTTTCTTTAAATATTAGCCTTAGCTTTGAATATGAAAGCCTGCCTCTGCCAGCATGCCGCAGAGTGTAATGTTTGCTTTCCATGGGGAAGCTATCTGCAAAAGTCCAACAAGCCCCCCTGATGAGCCAGAATGAGAGATCTCCAAACAGTGGGGAGCATGAGCTTTGTTGATTACCGAGCTATAGGTGTGACTCCTGCTTCTACACAGAAATCAAAGGGTCCCACTCTGTAGCGAGTAACAGGGGACAGGCCTTTTCTCTCAGGCTGTGGCTGCTTTAGAATGAAAACAAACTGTTAGACATTGCACACCGTTTGTTTTGTTGCACATGCAATGTATTTAGCTGATTTAAACTAAAAGTTCAGTTGGCCATAAAAAAACATTTTGACTACAGATACAGTTTTATATGGCTCCAAGCAACCTCTCTGTAGGTAGCAATGCAAACTTTATTTAAACTAATATCATGTCATAAATCTTTTTAACATATTTAAAGTGAAAGTTAAATAATGTTGAACAATTCAGCAACCTACTCCTTCTCCAATAGTTTTTGTTTTTTTTTAAAGCACAGACCTCTGATTATAGGTCCAATAGTGGCAGATCCTCAATGCTCTGGCTGTGTTTACAAGGGTTTCAATGAACCAGTTTGGTGTAGTATCTATGAGTCAATGTACAGTGTTTTAAAAACAAAATAATTTGATTTCCACTTTAACCACTTTAAAGATTTTGACTTCTTTAAATTTGCTGCAACATATATTTGAATGCAGCTGACACGTTGACAAAGGTTTGGGACATCTGCAGTCTGCATTAAGGTATGACAAAAATAGTGCACTATGCATCGCCTTGTACTTTACAGTATTTACTCTAGAAAAGCTTTTTTCTCTATTTGATAGTCATAACCATCAGGTCCTCAGGGCTGCCTGAAGATGTTTACACTATTTAGTGGTTTTAAAGGCTGTATTGCAGCACTCCGTTTATTAGTTAAATCATCTGACAGGTCCCTCCTGAACACCACGTAATGAATACCAGCCCTGACATCAAAAGAGCACAATAATGCTAGCAGCATGAATACTTTTTTAAATACACTTCATTTACTGTCAGATAACCAAAAGCCATTTTTAAACCAGACTTACATACACCAGAAAAAGAAGAAATGTGTATAGAAGTTTTATACCACTTTGCATCTGATATCCTGTAATATAGAGTATTAAATGTTTTTTACTGGGAGGGTCATGACGCCAGTCTACTGAGATTCTGTATCCACCACACCCATTAGACTTTTCCCACTATACATAGACTCTGTAGCAATACTCAATCACAACACAGACAGACCACACACTCACAGAACACAGACAACCCCTCACAAACACTTGATCTAAATTCTCCACACATACTGCCCACTGCCATACCCTCCGTATACCTATACTTACCACCATGCACTCCACATGTCTTTCCAACACATACTGCCGCCTTCATACCCACTGCTCTCATCTCCTGCACATAATGCCCACTGTCATACTCTTTATATTCCCCTTCCTGCACATAATGCTGCCGTTATACCCTTCAGTGTTCCACTGCTGCACATACTACCCAAGGTCATAGTCTTCCCACTTCTCTCCAGGGTACACATACCTCCCTCTGTCATACCTTCCAGCAATGCTCTCCTTCACATATTGTCCTCTGTCATACTCTTCACACCCTTCTCTTTCACATACTGCCCTCTGTCATACTCTTCGCACTCCTCTCTTTCACGTACTGGCCTCTGTCATACTTTTTACACCCCATTCTTTCACATACTGCCCTCTGTTATACTCTTCGCACCCCTCTCTTGCACATACTGCCCTCTGTCATACTCTTCGCACTCCTCGCTTTCACGTACTGGCCTCTGTCATACTCTTCGCACCACTCTCTTTCACATACTGCCCTCTGTCATACTCTTCGCTCCCCTCTCTTGCACATACTGCCCTCTGTCATACTTTTTGCACCTGTCTCTTTCACATACTGCCCTCTGTCATACTCTTTGCACTCCTCTCCATCACATAATACTAATCACTATACCCTCAGCCACTCCTCTCTTACACAAACTGACATCTGTCATAGGGGTCTATTCACGAAGCAGCCGAAGGATCTAGCCATAGCTTTGGCCGGTCCTTCGGCTAGCTTCGGCCCCAGGACTCCTTCGGTTCAGTAGAACTGAAGGGCTGCTGTACGGGCTATTCACTATAGCTCCACACATACTGCCCACTGCCATACCCTCCGTATACCTATACTTACCACCATGCACTCCACATGTCTTTCCAACACATACTGCCGCCTTCATACCCACTGCTCTCATCTCCTGCACATAATGCCCACTGTCATACTCTTTATATTCCCCTTCCTGCACATAATGCTGCCGTTATACCCTTCAGTGTTCCACTGCTGCACATACTACCCAAGGTCATAGTCTTCCCACTTCTCTCCAGGGTACACATACCTCCCTCTGTCATACCTTCCAGCAATGCTCTCCTTCACATATTGTCCTCTGTCATACTCTTCACACCCTTCTCTTTCACATACTGCCCTCTGTCATACTCTTCGCACTCCTCTCTTTCACGTACTGGCCTCTGTCATACTTTTTACACCCCATTCTTTCACATACTGCCCTCTGTTATACTCTTCGCACCCCTCTCTTGCACATACTGCCCTCTGTCATACTCTTCGCACTCCTCGCTTTCACGTACTGGCCTCTGTCATACTCTTCGCACCACTCTCTTTCACATACTGCCCTCTGTCATACTCTTCGCTCCCCTCTCTTGCACATACTGCCCTCTGTCATACTTTTTGCACCTGTCTCTTTCACATACTGCCCTCTGTCATACTCTTTGCACTCCTCTCCATCACATAATACTAATCACTATACCCTCAGCCACTCCTCTCTTACACAAACTGACATCTGTCATAGGGGTCTATTCACGAAGCAGCCGAAGGATCTAGCCATAGCTTTGGCCGGTCCTTCGGCTAGCTTCGGCCCCAGGACTCCTTCGGTTCAGTAGAACTGAAGGGCTGCTGTACGGGCTATTCACTATAGCCCGTACAGCTCCCGAACTTGGCCGAGCGGCTCAGCCGAGCCAAAGGCATATGCTGAGCCGTGCTGAAAGCCAAAGCTGGCTGAGCCAACAACTTGCTTCTGACAGCTGGGTGGAGCCAGCCGTGATCTTACGGGTGGCTCAGGCCACTTGCAGAGAGATCAGCGTCCCTGGTTACCAGCTAACCAGGGACACTGATCTCCAGACAGCCTAACTGTCATATTCTTCACACCACTCTCCTTCTCTTTCACATACTGCCCTCTGTCATACTCTTTGCACCTCTATCTTTCACATACTGCCCTCTGTCATACTCTTTGCACCCCTCTCAATCACATACTGCCCTCTGTCATACTCTTCGCACCCCTCTCTTTCATATACTGCCCTCTGTTGTACTTTTTGCACCTGTCTCTTTCACATACTGCCCTCTGTCATACTTTTCTCACCCTTCTCTTTCACATACTGCCCTCTGTCATACTCTTTGCACTCCTCTCCTGCACATAATACTAATCACTATACCCTCAGCCACTCCTCTCTTACACAAACTGACATCTGTCATAGTCTTTACATTTTGTCACATAAACTTCTACTGGTCTTTATTACAGGAAGCTCCTACACAGAGGCAAAATGTCACACTGGATCACTGCATAGATCTGGAAGAAATACACAATGCACACCTAGATGTCAATTTATACATCACAAAACCCTTCAGCCTACGAATGTCTCTTAATCTTTGTTTTGGATGAATGATGCCAAAAACAAATGTTTTTAATATGATCTTTTTTCCCAGTTGGAATGTAGCGTATTGTAATATTACATTATGGCCCCTAGGTGGCACTAAGAAGCACAGGAAATAAATGTGTATTTTCTTATGCTCCTAGGCGCTATCTAGTGGCTATAATGTATTATTACAACACTACATTCCAACTGCGAAAAACAATATATATAGACAATGAATACAGAATTCAGGAGCCAGTCTGTCCAACCCAGGAGTCAGCAGGATTTTTTTTTTAGGAGTCAGCTCCATTGACAGCAGCTAGAGGAAATCTCAAAAGTTTAGGTGCCAGATGTCATTTATAGGGAGCATTGGCTACTTGGCTCCTGAGATTTATCCAGCCCTGCTTTAACAGTTGGGAGCTGAACTGCTCCTGGAGGTAATGGTAAAACTTTCAGCTTCCTCTGCTCAAACTGTGCATTTGCTTTAAAATGGCACTGCAGACCAGTAAGGTCCTAGTAGTACTGCCTGCATATAGCACATAGTCTCTCCATATGGCTGCCTGTCTTATGGGAATCTCTACAACAGGTCATTATAACAACTGTGGCATAGGAGGCAGGCGGCTCTAGAATGTACGGTATGCTTTGACGTTCAAGCATTATTTTACTACAGGTACTTCGATCATACCTATATCTTCAGCAACATCTATGAGCCAAACACAGTACCTCACAATTATGGTTATAAAGGAGGATTAAATTACTCACTGCTATTCATATTTAATGTGGGCTTGTTTATAACTATTGCATGCTTGCCTCTCTTTCAGAGATATAAACCATTTAGCTCTACCAGGTTCAACCACTGCTTCTAGTGGACACGTCAGTATTATAAACTGCTGATGCAGTGGGGTCAGCTACAAGAGATCATATGTGGTACCCAATAAGCAGTATTTAGGCCAATGGGAAGGGAGACCACCAGTTGACCAACTGTTTAGAAAAGGTAAAGTTCTTCCTCATTATTAGGGCCTACTACATAATCCCCAATGATTTAAAGTCCATTCATTCCACCCATGTTCAAAGAATGATGGCAAATGTTTAAGTAGTCCTAAAATAGCCAACAGCTTTAAAGTGATGGAGGACAGACACAGGGAGGCTTATTTTCTAAGTGAACTTAAGATTCAGTTTTTAACTTTGTATCTCACGTTATCTCATATTATATTCTGTAAACTAGGTCATTATCAAATACATTTGTCAAATACATTTTGTCTCTGATCCACTACTGTCCATCTACCTATTACATTGCCTGCCCCCGTTTTCTTATTTGAAAGCCTGTCATACATAGTTATATAATATTCTGCTTAATACACAGTTAAAGACTATAAAAAGCAATTACAATTAGTAAACATGTCATCCTCTCTCCAACATATAGTGCTATGAAGACAAGCAGCAACAATGTGATGTAAATCATCCCAATCAATCATTAAAGAAACATTTTGTCGTAGAAAAAAGGTTTGGATTGGAAGTTACTGCTAGGAGTTTTCACATTTTCATAATGCAACTGCCCATGTACATTGTCTGTACAATATATTCATGAGTGATGAAGTAGCACCCAGAACAATCAGTATTGTGATACTTAAAATGTTTTACAGCTTTTGTCTAATTAATATGGTGTTAAAGACACTTTTGGTTCCACTGTTTTTATGTGTTTTGGCCAATGTATAAGCACAATGGAAACACAGGAACTATTGTGAATTTGAAATCAATTTGCAAATGTACACTAGTGCATGTCTGCTAAATGATGCTAGTACTGAACTGTTGTCCTTTGTGAACGGTGTGAAATATACAGCCCCATTCCTTGAACTATCCTGTGAATACACCTCTTAAAGTGCATCTATAGGCAAAACTTTTGTTCATACACTTTAAGCACTCATATGTAGAAGTTTAGAATTCTGATTTATTTTTACTGTCTATGGTATTGTCAATACCTTTGCCAATGTGTTATGAAAAACTTACAGAAACTGTGTTAATCACTGACATGCACGACAAAATGGAATCAAACAGCTTTTCTAGCAGGAATGGGGTTATACTGTAACTTGGTTGTCCCTTCAGTGTTAAATGTTTTAAGACTTCCTTACGAACATCCATGTCAACCGTCCTGCTGCTCCGCTAACCTTGAAACTGTTTAAAACTAGCCTATTCACCAGCTACTCCCTACATGTCTCTCATCATTTCTAATCTCTTCTTTCCATGTCACCAACTCTGCCGGTCTGTTACATGCTCCCTAACCTGCCGTTATCTCCCCTCTTTCTAATGACCAATGCTGCTCCTAGGGAGAAACTGTGAGTTTTACTGTAAATGAACGCCAGGCTCTTTTTCTAAATGCACGACTGCTCTAAATCCTACCAAAGATTTAGAGCTTGCTGCAGCTGTTTGGGTACTTGCACTAAGTGGGAGGCCATAACGTGGTAAACCAATTAAATAAATAGCCCCCTTTTGTATATTATGGCTCCATTCTGTATATTGTTTTGCTGGTTCAGATTCTGGACAAGCATCCAAGGGTGGATTATTACATTGGACAATGTATTTACTATTAAAGCAAATTACCTTTACAAATAAGGTAGGAGGCAGAATATAATTATGCAACTATAGTTATGCAGTATAAATGTCTCTTTAACAGCCTGGAAATGGAAAAACTAAAATCCATCCAAATGCATCAACAGAGGTTACCTTTAGTGAAAACTGTATGTCAAAATAATAAGTAAATCCAGAGATATAGGCATCTAAACGTATAAAGTATACAGATCTTGACTTTCCCCATGTAAGTTAAGTATGGCTGGTCCCCACTCTCCGAGGTTTTCCTGTTTTAGGTCAAGGAGGCTGCCCATCACTTGGGAGCCTCGGGAGGTTACAGGGCCAGCTTGACTTCTAAGCAAAAAGTTGAGATAATAATTCAACTAGTAGAATTATTATTAGGCTATGGACATTAAAAGATTGATATATTCTTCACATATGGTAAATTACCTTTAAAGCAAGCCCTTATTGACCTATGTAGCTACAGACACTGTGGAGTAATTTATCCTTAATTTTTTGGAATGATACAGTGAAGTTGTTTAAGTCAGATCCCTGCACTCTGCTTTCCCCCTGTTACTGTGCACATGTTCTGTGTTTACATTAGGGATTAACAGGCTGGCAGGGGTAACAGAGTGAGCTACTAAAATGAAAGTGTTTCTGCTGCAAACCCTGAGGATGAATTGCTCCACAGTGGCTGTAGCTACAGAGGTCAGAATATGTAAAAATTTGAATGTCAACGGTAATACTTTAAATAATCTGTTCCATTCTTCTCTCCTGCTGATCATTTTGACATATGGTTTTCACTGAAGGTAACCTCTGCTTAAAGAGTTAGTTCACCTTTCTGCACATTTTCCAAAATGTCCCTCATGCGTTCCATCTTCCTAGCATATTGCAAAGCAAAGTTCACTTGTTAAAAAAGCTGTCCCTTTCCCATTGCATACTTTTAGGTCATGCATGGCTGGTCTTTAAAAACCTCTAGGTGATTGCCGCCCCTCAATCCTGGATAAACAGCAGGACCGGGCAGTTGTTAATAGCGCACCCCCAGTGTCCACTCCTGGCTTGTTTAAACTGCCCCCACTCGCAGTTCTCTCTCTCTCTCTCTTTCTCTAGCGGCAGTGGCTTAGCTAGAGGGAGAAAGAGCGCACTACACATGGGCGCAAGCCTATCCTGACATTTTGCCAGGACAGAGGGGGTCAAACGCCTAGAGGCTTTTGCAGACAGGCCATGCAGGACCTACAGGTATGCATTGGGAAAGAGGCAGCCTTTTTAACATCTGAGCAGTGCTTTGCCATGTGCTGGGGATGACGAATAGCACTGGGAATTGGAACATGTGCAGAAAGGTGAAATAACCTTTTAAGCAGTTTTTCCCTTATATCCTCAGGCTGACTTGCCCAGGGTTGTGACATGCTTAAGAACAACTGTTGCCAGATGCATGTGTTTTTTCAAACTGCTTCTGGCTATGACTAAAGCTTTTTTTCCACATGATTCTGTGCTGTGCAACCTTCCTTTTATCTTTTGTTGTGTGTGTGTTTGAGCCTACAGTGGACTCAGAGGGGGTGATAGTTCAAACCCGGAAATTCTTAGCCAAAGTTTTTCCAGGCTCATATATAAGGCAGTTCAGAAAATAACGATACCATAACTGGATTTAGCCAGGGGGTCAGCCAGACGAACAAGATGAATGCAAAGGTGAAAAGCATAAACTCACTGCAGGTAGGCACTGTTAATTTAGTGTGAATGCAGTATGTATGACCGTACCCTTATATGTTTTTTAGTTTAATGATCTTTAATTACATTATAATTCCAAGATTTTTCTTAAATCACCTTAATGGTACAGCAACCTTATGGAGTACTTACTATTCAAAAGTTAGGATGGTAAAGATTTTGCCTAAGACGGAAACATCATTCTGTCTAGAGGGTAGCATTTTTTCAGCTCCTAGAGCTAGGCTGCATTATGCTCCCTCACCACGTACAGTACTCGCAGTATACTGGCGAATAATGGTAGAATAGAGAATAAGCAGTAATGTTTTTCTCAGGGCTCTAAATTGCATAAGATAGGCATAGGAACAGAAATGACGAACCAACACTTTGATTCCCTATAATAGAGACACAGTTCTTGCTTTGAATCCCAACATCTGCCTCTATTTTCTTCATAACTTTCTATCTTATAGGTCTAAGGCTGTATTGAAAAGCTGGGCTGTCAAAACTCTTACATACCTCCTATTCACTAGCTACACAATACTGGTGTTTACTGTGTGCAACTTTAGGGTCCTGGGCATGTTTCTCATCAATATTAATGATTATGTCCTCTCAAAGTCTGGTCGGGTTTCCTCCAGGTGCCATGGGCCTCTCTAATAAGACTTAATGCTGGGTTTTTCAGCTTTCATCCAAAACTGACCGTACACTCCTGCATGTGTATGACCATGGGACAGTGAGTGATTCAGTGAAAAATTTCAGTTCTGTTAAATATATATATTATATATATTTATATTAGATAGATATACAATAAGGTTATGACAAGTGATGGCAAAAGTTGGGTAAAGAGAGTAGCTTGACCATGCTAACGTTTACTGTGGCTTCTCATATGAAATCCTAGAAAAATTCTTATAGCAAGAAGACAAAAGCCTGGCTACCCAGTAGCTATCTGACTGTGTTATGGTCAAGCATGCAGGCTGCCGGGCGAATCAGTTTTTCTAAGCAGGAGTCAGATTTCTTTCACATTGAGCCATCTGTCATCTCTCACACAAAAGGAACCAATGAGAGTTGCAGGGGACACAGGAGATCAACACTCCTGGAACTGTTGGTTCTCTGCGAACTTCAATAGAAGTTTTCTCAGGACTAAAACAGTGTCCGTCAACTCCAGCAGCAGAAGAGATCAGTATGGCTTGCTGCAAATACTTTTCTATAGCAACAGGGTTCGCTTTAAAGAAGAGCTTCATGAAAACACTTGGAGACAACTAAACAGCCAGCAATTGTTAAGACAATAAACACAATGGTCAGGAGTGTGTGATGAACAGCACAGCTTACAGAGTGCCGAGTTTAGAAGTTTGTAATGCACAATATAGCCTTTGGAAAAAATTTCTTAGCATCAATAGTCAGTGGGAAGTAGAAAATGTCCCAGCATCTGTAGTCGGTGGAAGAAAAAAGCTCTTGCATTGGTGGTCAGTGGGAGAAAATAATACCCAGACATCAGTGAGAGGAATAAAATGTCCCAGCATCTGTGGTCATTTGGAGATTAAAAAATACTTTGGCATCAGTGGACACTAGGAGAAAAAGGCCCTGTTGTCAGTGGTCAGTATGTGGAAGAAGTTCTTAATAGTGTGACAATAGTGTGACAATATGCCCTGGTATTTGTGGTAAGTAGAAGGAAGACAGATAATTACTCCATATCACAGTACTGGCTTAGAATTGGTGCCAGGTGCCAGTTCCAGCACCCTGCGTCAGGACATGGCCTGGATCCCTGTTTTGTTGAAAATCCCGGGACAGTTTTGTGGGATAGGCGAGGAAAATGATTATTGGCTTCTGAGGCCAGAGGTACTGCAGGTAGGGCAACAGGGTCAAACCATGAGTAAACTAGAAATAATATTCTGTGCTAGAAAAGACAAGTAAAGGATGTCAGATAGGTACGGAACATTGAAAAAAAAATGTAAGAAAAAACAATTCCTTGTAGGTGCATTTAAAAATATGAGGATTTGCCTAAATTATCAGAACCAGAGTAATCACAGTGTTGTAATAAGAAAGACTGTCCTATCTTTATCCTTTTAGGTGTAGATAAAAAGATGTGTCAAAGTATATGTTAGAGGTAAATGGGAATCATAGGGAAAGTATTCAGCAATAAAGTGGTATGTGAACAAAGACTGAAAAGTGTAGAAATAAACTTCTCATAATATTCCACTGGAGTCACCTGTTCTGGTTATATTTAAAGCTGAAGTTAAATCTGCTTATATTTTGCCGTCCTTGGTTCCTCTTTCCCTCTCACCTCTTCATCAACATGCTAATGCAATTTTTAAATAAAACCTTTCCATTTTCATTACTGACCTTATTTTAGACCCAGTCACATGATCACTTCTCTATGCAATACAGGTAGGTCATCATGGCTGGGGGGAGGGTCGGTAGGGTGCTGTACATACATACATCAGAGGGTCTGAGGACACCAAAATGTCTCACAGTCATCTGTACGAGAGAGGAGGGGAGCCTTCTCTCTCCACCAAATGAAAACCCGTTTTGGCGATCGACAATATTCTGGTGAGTTAGCATTGCTAACTTCCGATTGTACAAATAAACATTGGTCCTAAACAGGATGAGGTGGGGTAAATTTAGATTGAGGGGGGTGCCCGTGTTTAGTCTTGCCTACGGCAGCACAAAACCAAAATACACCACTAAATAGCACCTCAGTAAAGTCTTGTCAGGATCTCTGAAGATGTTAAGTATCTTTAAATTAGATAAAAATGCATTCAGCATTATAATCCCCTGCTTTGAAATCCTTGTTAGCTGATTCTAATGCCATATTAGATCAAACTGTGTAAATCTGCACAACCACAAAGCCATTAAAGCACAAATGGATCCTGACAATACAAGAAAGTTTGATCCTGTTGAAAGTGCGTTTGAAAGATATGTGATTTGGGCACATCAAAAGCCATTGTTAGACACTTTTGTGACTGAGCTAAAGCTTGAAGACTGTAAATTCAAAGCAAACCTGTAACATTGCCCTGCAAAGCAAAATTCAGTCATGCTACATTGTGCCTTTACAGGTGTCACCCTCCTTCTGGATGTGTCACTGCAGTTCCACTGAAATACCCAAAGCTCTAGGTATGGCACAGATAGATGTGCTTCATCTTGCAATGCAGAGTTGTATGCTCTACCTATTGCTAGGCCCAAGCATTGTCACATCCGAGATCTGCCCAATACTAATCCCAGGACCGTCCCTATAATGAGGCAGCTGTTGCCTCAGGTGGCATCTTTTTCGGTTACTTGGTAGGGCGGCAGGCAGAGTGGCTGCACAATGTTTGCAGTGTCCCTTCTGCCACTCCCTTTTCAGCCAGAGCATCCCCGGTTGCTAAGAGCCAGGTGGGGAGATGTGTAAGGGCCATATACATCTACCTGCCCAGCTCTTAGTAACCTGGGACGCTCTAGGCGTCCAGCACCTGGCAACCAGTGACGTCAGTTCACTTTAAGCCTGATGAAGGGTACCCTGTGTGGCCCTGAAAGCGCTTGATTCTACTCTGAGTGACTGCTGACAAATAAAACATGAAGATTCACTGAAATTTACGTGTTTGTCATGCTGGTGTGCTGGTGACATCTCTTTACAACAAACTTTGCTTGATGCGGCGCCATCCGCAGTCACTGCGAGCACCCACCTCTGCTTATGGGAATTCCGGTAAGTTGTGCTACAGGACATTAGTCAGCTGGGTAAGACGCCAGCCAGAGCCAGAGGCAGAGCTGGTGGACAGTGAGATGATCCACCTCCCCTGTCCACAGCCTCCCCTGGTAAAATGAATGTTTTGGCTTTGGGTGCACTTTAATGTAGGCATTTCATGTAGGCATTCCACACTTTAAGCAAGAAGTGAGGATGATAACATATTGACTTTGTATTTCTAGGGAGATCAGATAAACAGAGCAAAAAGTTGGCCAAAAAAAGTCTTTATAGTCACCTGACATATCTGAACTATTGTGTCAAATTTTAGCCATAGATATCCTTGATTTCAGGGAGAATGCATTCTTGCCGATTGCGGACTATTTTCCCAAAAGTGCCTAATCTCCCATATAAAGCCACCCATGCCATACTTGCCAATCTTAACTTTGTATTTGAAGAGCATGATAGTCAAAGGAAGAATCAGACAAGACACAGTTCTCCAGCAAAACACTACATTGCTCTTGCACTGCAGCAAGCATCTAAAGATGGCCTGTACTGTGGAAGTTTTACCCAAAAAGACAAGCAGAGTACAAGTCCACACTACTGTCTGTGGGCCCTCTGCAGTTGATCTTTTCCCCATTTCTGACTGTGTCTCTGTGTGGAGGTGGCCATTCTGGTAAAGGCAGGGATTTGCTTCTTCATGTCACAGCTGCACTTCTGATGACTGGTGGGAAAACTCTCAAGAAGCAGCAGGAGAAGTGGGAAAGCATAGGTCCACAGAAAGAATGATAAAAGCAGGGATATCCTTGCAGTGCAAGGACTTCAGGTACATCTTCAGCAAGGAGAACAATGAGCAGCATGCATTAGCTTTTCAGTCGCAGGCAACAGTGCCTTGGAACTCACATTGCAAATATACAGCTATGAGGCTCAAGGCTTTAGATAGGCAGAGCCAGCTGTCACTCACGCAGCTGGGCGGATCCAGACATAATTGTCGGGATCCGTTTCAGCTGCTGCATCTCAGTATACCGCGAGCTGTACTGAGCTTAGGGTGACGTGAGGACGCTAGTTTGTATCCTCCCGTTACCCTTAGGAGAACTATGGGGAAAAGCCCTAACCCCATAGTTCTCCTTTAACTTTTTCAGCAATTTGAACTACAGTAGCTCTTCTATTGGGATGGACTACATGGGCCAGTCTTCGCTCTCCATGTGCATCAATGAGCCTTGGCCACCCATGTCCCTGTTGCCAGTTCACTGGTTTTCCTTCCTTGACCGACTTTTGGCAGGTCCTGACCACTGCAGACTGGGAACAAGTGCTGTAGTTTTGGAGTTGCTCTGACCCAGTACTGTATCCATCACAATTTGGTCCTTTTCATTTACGATCTGCTTGATTCCCGAAACATTAGGGAGACAGTGCACAGAGTAGCTGAAGGTGGTAAAGCAGTTGCTAAGGAACATAGCTCTGGCAGGTGCACTAACGACTGACTGAACTGGTACCCGTTTAATGAATGGTAAGTCATTTGGTAAAGAATAACAATAGTCCAGGCAGGATATGATTAGTGCATGGATTAACTACCTCCCGGCCAGCCGCTGTGTATACACGGCCTGCCGGGAGCTTCTTGGATGTAACTGGGCGTGTATACACGTCCTGTTACATCCTCATCAATCACTGATAACACTAAACTGATGAGCGGTAAAAGCTTTTAAAGCGTCGCCTATGGCCAATTTTGGGTATGCTAGTTTTTTGCGATTTTGCGAGTGCGCGCAATTTTTACGCTTGACATGTTTGGTGTCTATTTACCCGACGTGACCCCAACTTTTATATTTTACCAAAAAGTGGGTAATATTAGTTGTTTTATAGCATAATGTAAAAAAAAACTTTTTTTTTCTCAAAATTTTCAGTAATTTCTCCTGAATATAGTAAAAAATAAAACCCGCAGTGGTGATTAAATACCACCAAAAGAAAGCTCTATCTGTCCCCAAAAAATGGTATAAAATTCATTTCAGTACAGCGTTGCGTGACGGAATAAATGTCAGTCAAAGTACCGCAGCGCTGAACACTGAAAAATGGCCTGGCCAGGTAGGGGATCTAAACACCTGGTCTTCAAGCAGTTAAGGTAGGGTGAATTCGAGACATGTTCTTCAGTTGAAAGCTCCTTTTAACAGAGCTTTTATTTTATTACTAAGTATAAAGCAGAATCAAAGGTGACCCCTATGTAATTGGCTTCTCATAAGGGATTAACATTCGCATCATTCACTGAGTAAGCGATTTGAGGTATACAGTAGACAGTGTAGAAGAGTAGAAGTACTATTACACAATGGTATTTCTATAAAGGTTTAGTTTATGGCATCGGGACACCATTAAGAGAGAGGAATACATTTTAAATGTAAACCTTTTCTTTTTATATAAAGCTTTACTAACCTTATAGCTTGTCATACTAACAGTTCCAGTTGCTATGTGACATGCCCTGACATCCCCATTAAAAGCAGGCTGCTTTAAATTTCATTGTGCTTGGCTGCACTGGATCTACAAATAGTTTGCGGTGTTTATTTTCTATAATCATCCTTCATTGTAAGTGTGGCGTTTTCAATGAGGCCTTGCTACAGAGCCTTATTTCTCTAGCTCATTATATTGTCTGTATTCTGTTCCATACTGCTCAGACCTAGTTATAATGTCTGCAGGCTGCAGTCATTTGAATCATTCTTACTGACTTGCCATATAAATAGGAATATGCTATTTTAGTCCTATATGTGTTACTTTATTTCCAGTTGCTTCTTTATTGGATTTTAAAAAAGAGAACTTGGCTTCTAGCGCCTTCCACCTTATCTGTCAGATTAAGCAGAATGTAGGCATGTACTATGTTTCTAACCAGTATCTCCCAGTGTCTGTGAAGCTGTCTAGAAATGGACTGACATCCCAGGTTGCTGCCCACCCCTGAATTGTGAGGCTGTCACTTTGACTCTGTCATACTGGTGCTTTGCAGTCAATAGCGTGACACTATCTTAGACCAGAGGCATTTAACCATACATGCAAGATAGACAAGCTTGTCTGCAAAATCACACCAGAGGATAACATTTGTGATTGCATAGTGTGGTTGAGGATATATATACTGTATAAATATTATGTTGCATTTCATTTAATACTTGACAGTAAGAATATTTGTCTTGCAGTATTTGTTTATGCCTGTAAAATCAGGAGACATTTAAAGGGATTTGTAGAGTAGCTCAACCCTGTTTTTAGCCCAACCCAAATGCCCATGGGCCAATTTCTCTCTGTGTCGTAAAAGCAAAGGCTGCATTGTAAACAAGGAACAAGAGGTGATGCTGTTATATCATGCAGAACACACATAAAAAAAATAGAAAATAAAAAAATATATATATATATATTTATTTCCTGGGGCCTAATGGCAGCACATGATGGGTTAAGCTTCTCCCCCCTTAACCCCATAGGACACGTGATTAATACATTTGGTCCCAGTAGCCAGGATGAATTATTTTTTCTGTCCTCACCATGGATTCGTGATTTTGAGGATGTCATTTTATTTTTTAACCCTTACTGGCCGTTTTCCTGCAGCTTTTCAGACAGGGTAAGTCTCCCCTGTGCTGAACAGACAATTATGGACACCAGCACTCCAATAGTAGAATAACGTCTGTTTCATGACGTCCGTGCAAAAACATACTTATTGCAACGTTTCAGGGTCACGCAAGATCCCCTTCATCAGGCAGAACAACCTGACGTCCGTGCAAAAACATACTTATTGCAACGTTTCGGGGTCACGCAGGATCCCCTTCATGAGGCAGAACAACCTGACGTCCGTGCAAAAACATACTTATTGCAACGTTTCGGGGTCACGCAGGGTCCCCTTCATCAAGCAGAACAAGGGTTTTTCTGCCTGATGAAGGGGATCCTGCGTGACCCCAAAACGTTGCAATAAGTATGTTTTTGCACGGACGTCATGAAACAGACGTTATTCTACTATTGGAGTGCCGGTGTCCATAATTGTCTGTACTAATTTGACGGTGGGCATCCGTTGACTACCGATGCACCCATCTCTTCACTATGGATCAGAGGTCAGGAGTGCAATGGGTACATGGACTATCCTCTGTGCTGAAGACCCTGCTCATATACTTTCAAACAAGGTATTCCCCAGGATATAGTCCCATGGGTGTCTGGGCATGGCGTATAGAGTAAATCTCTAGCTCTGTTGAATGGCATAGCATGTCTGGCATCCCTTTTATCTCCTCCTCACCTACTGTGTCTCTCTCTCATCTCCTGTGGCAGGCACTCCCTCCTAGGGCCATGCGCCCATCCTTGCCTCTTTCTTTTAGCTCAGATGGCTTGGCCCCTTTCTGGCATGATGCCTATGACACCACCAATATTCTGCGCATGCACCCATGGCCTGGAAGTATTTCTCTGGGAGGGGATGATTTGCTTCATCCCAGTTATCTATAAATTGAATCCTGGTGCTCCTGGCAGCCTCTGCCTGGGATTTTATGCTCCACGATTCCTCTCAGAGCCTTTTTTTCTACGTTTCTAGTAAGCCTCAATCTTATCTACCATTCATTTTCCCCTTTCTTTCATCATATTTCCTGCAATTCATTATGTTGTGTTTGTGCTCTCTCTAACCATGTCAGACAATGCTGCCGGAAAAGACACCGCTTTGCCTATAGGTAAGGGTACATTAAAGTGACATTAAAGTTAAAAAAAAAACGCGTTAAAAGAGTTTAATACTTACCTGTGTCTTCCCGCGCGCTCCTGTCCGAAAATGTGAAAATTCTCAGGCGGCCGCAAAGCATCTTGGTTCGGATTTTCGGCCGGGAGATGAGGAGAGACACAAGGTAAGTATATGGACGCGTGCACCCGCATGCAGACACCGTGGAACAGGAAGTACCAGCAAGGACAGAGGAGTCAGCGCTGGATCGGAGACCCGCAGCAGCGTTGGAGAGAAGGCTGAAAACTACAGGAAAGAAGATGAAGATCGGATTAATAGACATCATTTAAGGTAAGTACTTTCATTAACATTGGGGGGAGGGAAAAAACTGTTTGCCTTTAATGTCACTTTAAGACTTTTAAAAAGACCATGAGAGGTGAACTTCATAACAATGTTATGATCTTCGCAGCCCTCCTCACGAAGAAGAACCGGGATCTCATAGTTCCAGAAGATTGTCGATTTCATTCAAGAAGGAAAAACTGTTCTCAGCATAGAACCCATCGGTGAGACTCTTGCACATCGTCACCCAGATAAAAAAGCTTGCTGGGTCTGTGGTAGTCAAGCTTTAACTGATAAGCTAGTGTGTCAATCATGCCTAGCAGAAGCAACGCAAGATATCTCTCCTCCAAACCAGGATATGTTATCCTTTATCAAATAATCTGTAAAGGACTGCTTGAAAGAATTTAGTCAGGATAAGTTTTGTGATAAGCCATGCACATCTTATCAAGCATTAATAGACGCATCAAAGGTTAAGAACTTAGACCAATCAGTTAGCACAAAATCAACTTGCCTGGTGGATCCCTTTATTGCTGCTGTGAAGGAGGCTATCGAGTGGAAAGACCCAATAAAGGAGCTAGCTAAGGTTAGAAAATACTTTCCTCACCTTAAGAAGTCATCTGGAAATTTCCCATACATGGAGGAGATAAAAAATATTGGAATCAATTAGTGGAAACGCATTGAAAAGAAACCATGTTTAAACAGCCGCTTATCAAAATTATATCCACTAAAAGAAGACTAAATTACCAGCCTATCCTCTAGTGGATGCGGAAGTGATAAGATTAGCTCGCCATGTTACAATACTCTTGGAAGACGCTGTTTAATTCAAGGATCCTTTGGTTTGCAAGACTAATCTCGACCTTTAAAAGGGCCCATTTATCTTCACGAGGTGCATGTCGTCCAGCCATCGCTCTTACTTCTGTCGCGCGCTATTTCAGTCTGGACCAATAAAAAAGAAAGAGCTCTTAGATCGGTGTCAGCCCTTCAAGATCTTAGGCTAGTGGGCGATTTCCTGGGGGAAGCCACTATTGATGTGGTGCGTATTGGAAATGCAACAGTATATGCTGTTATGTCTTTTGAGCTGTAGATGGCGCAGTAGTGCAATGTTACCATCTATATATCCTAATTATAATAAAAAATAAAAACCCCAGTGGTGATTAAATACCACCGAAATAACGCCCTATCTGTCCCCAAAAAATGGTATAAAATTCATTTCAGTACAGCGTTGCATGACGGAATAAACGTCAGTCAAAGTATCGCAGCGCTGAACACTGAAAAATGGCCTGGCCAGGAAGGGGGTCTAAACACCTGGTCTTGAAGTGGTTAACTAGGATACAGAGGAAGTTTTCCTGTTGTGATGTTTGGGGAATTAGCTGGACCGCAGGACACAGGCTTTATCAAACAAACTGCATTTATTTTCCACAGCAGCAACATAAACAGTCCTTTCTGTCTTCAGTACAGCAAAACAACTTGAAGGATTGCTTTCTTCAGCATAGAAATGAAACACTTTACCTTTTGCTTTCTTCATCACAGAAAATAATAACAATAGCCTCAACGGCTTGGATGACTTCAGTCCACAAGGTTATCACACTCTTAACCTTAGAGTTTTCTCACAGCCCACAGCCTCCCAGTAAAGTTCAGCTGTTTGGATGACTTCAGTCCACAAGGTTATCACACTCTTAACCTTAGTCTGCTCCACAGCCCTCTCTCTCTCTCTCTCTCTCTCCACACTTCCTGCAGCAGGTGTTAACCCAACCACAACCCGAACAAAGGGCAATATACACCTCTCCCAGGGCCCATCTTCTGGCGTCCTGTACACTATGGGGGTTATTCACTGGAGCTTCAGCTCACTTTGGCCGCCTGAGCCCTTTGCTTCAGTCGAACCGAAGGGCTGCTGTATGGGCTATTTACTATATCCCGTACAGCAGCCGCAAAAACTTAATTCAGCATTTCTCAAGATCTCAGTGCTTTATCTAAACAGATAACCAGCAGTGCAACCATTCTTGAGAGCAATGCTAGCCACAATTAACACAAGGAGAGCGCTATGGCTAAAACCGTGGCAACAGATTCATCATCCAAATCAAACTGGTGTTGCATTCCCTACGATGGGGCAAATCTTTTTGGAGGACACTTGGATAATTCCTTTACAAAAGTAAAAGGAGGAAATTCAGGTTTAATTCTGCAAGACAGGAAGTTCCTATGTCAGAGGTTTCTATCAAGCAGAAAGCCTTATAGACCCGGTAGAGAATAACGAAGGGGATGGAGAAGCACATTTCATTACTTAAGATGTCCGAGCAGAGCATAGATTCTTCCTCTCAAGATGCAAAGTAGTCCGTTGCCAGTGTGGGCTTGTCTAAAGAGGTTTGCAGACAAATGGGAGGGAGTACTCAAAGAACCATGAGAACCTCCACTATTGCTCAAGGTCCTTCAAAAGAGGTCCTCCTCACAGTTGGTTCATTCAAGCATGCTTACCAGCTTTCCAGGAAAGAGCCCAGATGTTCATTCAGAATGCCATCACCCTCATTTAGAAGGGAGCAATTTGCTCTGTCCCACGATTAGAACAATTTTTCCAGATTTTACTAGCCTCTCTTTTTAGTAAAGAAGACAGAGGATTTAATGCCGGTTTTAGACTTGAAAGATCTCAACAGGCGCATTCACGTTCCTACCTTTCATATGGAATCCCTTCAAATGATAGTACCTACCATCTGTGATCAGGACTGGATGTCTTCGATAGACCTCTCTGACGCACGCATACCTACATATTCCAATCCACCAGAAATACCCCCAAAAAAATTATTCGCAATCCTGGGATTCCACTTCCAGTTTGTGTGTCTCCTGTTTGGCATTTCCATTTTTTGGCATTTGGAGTGCTGGTGACCATTTATTCTGTTTTGCAAGTATTTGGAGGCGCCATCCGCGGCCACTAAAGCCCCCCCCCC
>NW_017306451.1:520940-532891 GCF_000935625.1 Nanorana parkeri | reverse complement strand
CCCCCCACCCCCCCCCCCCCCCCCCGCACAATATATGGGGCTTCTCGGTCAGGAGTGCGTTGGGACTCTCTATTTGACAATGGGGGCGGAGCGTAACCCATCGTGTGCTGCCATCAGATGTTCCAGGAAAAGGAAAATGACAGAAGGTGAGTATACAAGAGTAAAAACTACCCAGGTGCACTCAAGGCAATTAGATACAAACAGTCCAGTGGAAGTGTCACTCACGGGTCTTGTTATGAGACAACATAGATACATTTATTGGTCTGATCAATAAATTATTATTATTATACAGGATTTATATAGCACCAACAGTTTATGCAGTGCTTTACAACATATGGGGAGACAATACAATACCATACAAAAGGATTAGAAGGACCTGGCTCGTGAGAGCTTACCAGGGACTTGCGGTCAGGGGAGGAAGGTGAGGCAGAGCCTCACCTAGAATTATGGAGGAAAAAGCATGTCTGAAGCTGACAGCTTTTTCTCCATTAAGATCGGCATCTAACAGGTTACACATCAGGGAAATCCTCCCCGCTGTGTAACCTGTCATGGACAGAGCCCTCAGCAGTGAGGAGCAAGTGAGGGACAGGGAGGCTACTCCCTTCCTCCTTTACACTGGCTTGGGGATGGGTTGGGGGGCGTGACTTCAGCCGACAGGGGTGGAGCTTCAGATGGCAGGGGTGTGGCTTCTGCCGGCGGAGGGTGGGGCTGCGGCCGGCGGGGGGCGAGGCTGGGGATTGCCTCACCCGGAGCAAGAGGTAACGCACGTCATTGGAGCTTACAATCTACCAGGAGGAACAAGTGATACAGAAGGTAATAATTGTGAGGGATGAGCTGATTGAAAGAGTAGATGGAGGTGGGATAGGCTTCCCTGAAGAGGTGAGTTTTCAGGAATTGCCTAAAGGCAGACAGATCTGATTAGGAGATAGTTGGTAGGTTGTGTTAGGGATGTAAGCACTTAGAACTACTGCACTTGTGCTAGGGGCAAGCACTAAATGAGTGTGGCAGAGCTGGATCAGTGATTCACAGCATACTATGCACAAGATCAATCCTGTCTTAAACGTAATGACTTGGCTTAAGAAAGCATGCAATGGCATGTGCAATGTTTGTATTAGTATATTTATTATTGGTATTTATATACTGTGGACAATTTACACAGCGCTTTATATAGTGCACATTCACTAGTCCCTGCCCTCAAGGAGCTTACAATCTTAGGTCCATATCTCACATGCATACTGTATATGCAATGCCGATTTAGACAGGAGCCAATTAATCTTCCAGCATGTCTTTGGAGTGTGGGAGGAAACCCACGCAAGCACAGGGAGAACATACATGTATGTTGCCTCATTACAAGACCCATGAGTGCCTCTTCCACTGGACTATATATATATATATATATACAACATATACACATTTTTATTTATTTAATTTGTGTTATCATCTTGCATCACTTTGACATTGACTTTGATGTTCAGAGGGTCATGATTGTGTTGTACATCTGTCAGACTATGAGATGTCTGCTCTGCGTGAGGCACTTTGGATTTTGTACAGATGGTACAGGTACTAGACATATGGCTCCAGATTAAGCGTATTATGCATGATCCTTAAGGCGGTAACCTAAAAAAAAAGTTTATATGCACATGAATTGTAATCTTTTGAGAGGTATCTATTCTTCCTGGATTATAGACCAAGGTTATTTTAAAAACTGCAATTTAAAAAAAACTCTTCCGTGTACTTCTGCCTTCCCTGTGTCATATTTGCTCTGCCCACTATAGCTAAGCCTTATTTGAGGCTTTGCTGTGCCCATCGTCCAAATGTAATAAATACTTCTCTATTCCTGCCAGGTGTAACAGGGTGACCTATGCTAAATGCAATACTGACAGTGAGCAAGGGCATTGCACAAGGTGTCTCAGGATCAGAGGCGGCTCTAGAGTTTGCGAGGCCTTAGGCGAAACCTAAACATGAGGCACCACTCAGGCCTGTGGGGTCTCACCAGGACTCTGTGGGGTCTCACCAGCTTGGTAAGACCCCACAGAGCCCTAGTGAGATACCACAGGGCCCTTGTTAAACCAGGGCTTTGTAAGGTCTCACCATGGCTCTGTGGGGTTTAATCAGGCTGGTGCACCATGGCTCTGTAGGGTCTCACCAGGGCTCTGTAGGGTCTCACCAGGGCTCTGTAGGTCTAACCAGCCTGATGAGACCCCCTCAGAGCCCTGGTGAGGCCCTGGTGAGACTCCGCAGAGCCCTGGTGAGACCCCGCAGAGCCCCGGATAAACCAGGGCTCTGAGGGGTCTTACCGGGGCTCTGAGGGGTCTCACCAGGGCTCTGAGGGGTCTCACCAGCCTGGTGAGACCCGACAGAGCCCTGGTGGGACCCCACAAAGCCCTGGTTAAACCAGGGCTCTGTAGGGTCTGACCAGAGCTCTGTAGGGTCTCACCAGCACCAGGGCTCTGTAGGGTCTCACCAGGGCTATGTGGGGTTTCTCCAGCCAGACCCCTCAGAGCCCTGGGCAGACCCCAAAGAGCCCTGTGGAGTCTCACAAGGGCTCTTTGGGGTCTCACCAGGGCTCTGTGGGGACTAACCAGGCTGGTGAGACCCCACATAGCCCTGGTGAGACACCAAAGAGCCCTGGTGAGACACCAAAGAGCCCTGGTGAGAAACCAAAGAGCCCTGGTTAAAACTGTAGGGTCTCATCTGGGTTCTGTAGGGTCTCACTAGCACCCACCAGGGCTTTAACCAGGCTGGTGAACCAGGGATCTCTTTAGGCTCTTTCCACAGGGCTCTCCACAGGGCTCTCACCAGGACCGTGCAGCCGCGTCTCGCAAGCGGGAGCGTGCAGGACCAGCCAGATTGAGATCCTCGTGCGGTGAATGGGAGGGGTGAGGTCTCTTTTGATTGGCTGGTGGGCGGAGCTCCAGAAGACCGTCCGAGTGCACGGACCGAAGACCGAGGAAACAGATGAGCTGTCGCTGTCAAACTGAGAGTCTCAGTTTGACAGCGACAGGGCTGAGAGCTCATAACGTTACCTGGCTGCCAGGTAATGTGCCAACAGGGCAAATTAGGGCAAGGCCCTCCAGGACACGAGGCCTAAGGCGACCGCCTAATTTGCGTAATTAAAGAGCCGCCTCTGCTCAGGATCACTGGCGCACCTAAGTAATCAAGGGCCCTGGAGCAAGATTTAATCTCCGCCCCCCTCCCAAAGGGGGACAAGAGCGGATCCCCCTCGCCCCCAAACCCCCCCTCCCCAACAGGTCTCTGCACTAGAGGAGCTTACACCCCAAAGTCCCCCCACAGTCTCACACAATATTATTATACATTTATATAGCTCTGATATATACCGCCGTGCTGTACAGAAAACACTGAGCCAATCACATCAGTCTCTCTACAGGGAAGCTTACACTCTAATGTCCCCCCACAGTAACACACTATTATTGTACATTTATACAGCTCAGACATATACCGCATTGCTGTACAGAGAACACTGAGCCAGTCACATTAGTTTCTGTACAGAGGATCTTACACTCTAATGGAAAATGACACCGGCTGTAGGGGGACTACAAATCCCAGCAATATATTATACAGCAATGCAGAACAGTATATGAATCGGAGTCTGTACTTAGCAACACACTGGGCTCTGGACATAGCAACGCACTGGACTTTGGACATAGCAATGCACTGGACTCTGGGTTTAGCAACGCACTGGACTCTGGCCTTAGCAACGCACTGGACTCTGGACATAGTAATGCGCCGGACTATGGACTTTGGGCTTAGCAATGCGCTGGGCAGCAAGGCACAAGACTCTGGACATAGCAACGCACTGGACTCTGGACATAGCAACGCACTGGACCCACCTGAGGCCCCGCAGAGCCCACCGGAGATCCTGCAGAGCCCACTTGAGATCCTGACCAGCCTACCTGAGGCCGCCACCATACCGGTGCTGCTGTGGCCCGGCCTCCTCCGCAGCCAAACCATTGCTGCTGGGCCTGGTGCTGCTGGGCCCGGCCTCCTCCGCTGCTGGACCGGTGGTGCTGGGCCCCAGCCCTGGCCTCCTTCACCTCCTCCCTTGTCAGTGGGCCCCCCCGGCCTTGGGCCCTGGGACGGCCGCAAGGGCTTCCCCGCCGTTAGTTCCGCCCTGCTCAGGATGTTGACTGCACAAGCTAATGCTAACATCATCAGGCAGTAGGCAGAGCTGTAGTTACCACACAGAACACCTGTTGCCAATTTTACTTAAAGTGAACCTGCCCAAATTATGTACACCAACATGTTTACATATTCCGAACAAGCAGTAAAAGCATTTTAGCAAGCCCTTATTCACCTCTCTAGTTAAAGGCATTGTGGAGAAAGTTGTCTTCAACATTCACAACAAAGTCATTTAATGTGTGCTTTTTATGTGAACAGCAGATCCTGGCAGCCTACCAGCCATCTAATGTAAACAACCAGTGGGTGATACTTCTGTTAAAAATAGACTGAAACCCAACTTAAGATCATTTGTTGTGATGTTTGAGAACAAATTAGTTTACACTAGCACTAGCTAGTACAAGCAGCTACAGGGGTCAGGAATGTTTTGTTTTAAAACACTTCTACTTCTTGTTAAGAATATGTAAGTAAGGTAACTTGTCTATAGTCTGGACGTAGGTGCATTCTAAATCTTAATTCTAGTCTGGGCAAACATTTTAATCTGTGTGCAACATTGCTCCCCCCCACCCCTCAGCTTATGCAGGATATACACTACCCTCCAAATCATTGGATTTAGGTGTTCCGTGAAATGTCCTTGCTACTAAATATTCCACGGTCAACTGTTGGTGGTATTATAACAAAATGGAAGCAACTGGGAACAACAGCAACTCAGCCACAAAGTGGTAGGCCACGTAAAATGACAGAGTGGGGTCAGCGCATGCTGAAGTGTACAGTGCGCAGAAGTCGTCAACTGTCTGCAGAGTCAATAGCTACAGACCTCCAAACTTCATGTGGCCTTCAGATTGGCACAACAACAGTGTGTGTGGCCAAGCAGCTGCATCTAAGCCTTACATCAGCAAGTGCAATCCAAAGCGTCGAATGCAGTTGTGTAAAGTACGCTGCCACTGGACTCTAGAGAAGTAGAGACGTGTTCTCTGGAGTGACAAATCATGCTTCTCTGTCTGGCAATCCGATGGACATGTCTGGGTTTGGCGGTTGCCAGGAGAACGGTACTTCCCTGACTGCATTATGCCAAGTGTAAAGTTTGGTGGAGGGGGGAGTATGGTGTGGGCTTGGTTTTCAGGGGTTGGGCTTGGCCCCTTAGTTCCAGTGAAGGGAACTCTTCAGGCATCAGCATACCAAGACATTTTGGACAATTTCATGCTCCCAACTTTGTGGGAACAGTTTGGGGATGGCCCCTTCCTGCTCCAACATGACTGCGCACCAGTGCACAAAGCAAGGTTCATGAAGACATGGATGAGCGAGTATGGGATTAAGGAACTTGGCTGGCCTGCATAGAGTCCTGACCTCAACCCGATAGAACACCTCTGGGATGAATTAGAGCGGAGACTGTGAGCCAGGCCTTCTTGTCCAACATCAGTACCTGACCTGACAAATGCGCTTCTGGAAGAATGGTCAAACATTCCCATAGACACACTCCTAAACCTTGTGGACAGTCCCAATACTTTTGGCAATATAGTGTATTTCTTGCTTTGTCTAGGGGGATCATAGTTTTCTTTCCAATCCAATGACAGCTGTGCCTGAATGTAGGTGGGGCATTCTGATGCTGGAATGTGAGAAGGAACTCCTATGTCGTGATGTTAAATGCAGAACCAGCATCTGGTGATATCCAGTGTTTGCAGACCGTCAGCAGCTCCAGATCTTCTGGGTCCCCCGCAGCTCTTCCTTGTTCCTCCCTTTGACATTTACACATTACAGGATACACCAGAGACATGGAGGTCAGCAGGAAGAACTAGTGAGAGCTGCGGTGACGCAGGCGATCACCACTCCTAAAAGTGTCGGTTTTAATGCAGTCTTCAGAGTAGGATTTCTCAACATCAGACTGGAGTTTGGCATCATAGACAGCTGGAAAGGTGAGTATGTATTGTCTTCATTTATAGATATGGATTGCTTGAACATTGTGCCACAAATGAATGCCAAAGTTTGGCCCTCCATCTCCTAAGCTGAGATGGATAGAATATGGACATCTGCACACACAGTGATTAGATGGTAAAAGGTACAGAAATAACCACCACTGTCCAAGTAAAATTTTACTGGGCTGCAGGAGGAGTTGACAAGGTAAACCAATATGTCATGAGAGTTTGGTTTCCATTAACATTATAGTAACCAAAATACGCTCTTCCACCTGGGAACTAAGGTAGTTTAGCACTTATTAAAGCACATATGTTATTTTTCTTCTCTTTCAAACGGCCCTAGAATAATGATGCTGGTACAAATATTTTTTTTAACTAGGGCCCCCAAATACCCTCCTGCAAGGCACCCGCGTACTTTGATGGTGATTCATTAGATTCTATCATCTAACATTTGCCAGCAAAACTATTAATTGTACTGCTGTGGATCTTTACCTGTGGCATGGACAATACTTGTTAACTACCTGTTTTATTTTTTTCCTTTTCATTGTTATTCCAGAAGTGCCTGTTTGAAACTTCCAGGCTTCTGTACCTGTGTTCGGCTCTGCTGCTTGTTATCTTCAGTAAACAAATTTTTTGCCACTCAGCACCAATTCATTACAAGCCTATGCGACACAGGCCTACCTGCTGCTCCTCTTTATTCACCAACTATTTGCTACTTTCTGCTCCATAAAAAGTAGCATTTCTTTTTTCTTCAAAATTCTTCATCCATGTAGATTATCTGTTGCTAGAGCCTCTAATGGGTTTATTAACCTCATGGTAAACACAAAGACATTTTACCTCATATTGTTAAAGATTAGCAGCCCAAGGACAGAGCAAGGCCCTTGGAAGTTTTTCTATGACTTTGTATAATGGCCCTGTTGCTTTTAGTTTGGTCTGTGAGGTAGCTTATGTTTTTCTATTGAGAATTGCCCGTTGCCTTGACTACATCTGTTTTTCCAGTAAGCCTTTTCACATCTGTGAGTTGTACCATTATTTGATATATACACACACTCCGTCACATTCAACTGTGACCATGTTGTGAAAACTGCTTCCTTCTACCACCCTAAGTAATGCCTTCCCAGCATTACAGCCATAATTGCTGCTGTAGATGAAGGAGGAACAGAGTAATGAAACAAATTAGGGGCTAACATATTGAAGCAGGAAGCTGTTAATAGTCAGGTAGTGAGGTAGAACTTGATTTCCTGCTGCCTTTAAGTTTAGAGGATGCATTCAAGAAAACGGAAAGGACGTTGACACTGGAAAACACACTAATGGTGCTTTTATGGCATTAGAAAAGTGTGCTGTGCCTTATATTACTCTAGCCAACTGATGTTGTCATTTTAGTGCTGCCACTGGATGGCTGGTTAGGATAGAAGGAGCAATGAGCAATGATTTTCCATCTAGTGCTTGTAAGCCCAAAATTTGTGATCTGATAAATATATCCCCATCTAACAGCCATGGCATCAGCCTCCCTACTTAGGCTGGCCAAACACTAGTAGATTTCAGATTTCAGGATTTTAACTAGGGATGCACCGATACCGGTTTTTCTGTATCGAGTACAAGTACCAAGGTTTTTTTCCGTACTCGCCGATACCCACTCCCCCATTAAGGAAGCCAGGTGGCGTGTAATGACTTGCCACCTGGCTTCCTGATTAGCCAGGAAGCCGGGCGTCGTGTGAAGACTTGCCACCCAGCTTCCCGATTAGCAGGGAAGCCGCTCTATACTCCCTCGTCACCTGGTGGCGAGGAAGCATGAAGCCGGCTTTCTGGCCAATCAGGAAGACGGGGGGCGGGTAATGGCCCCTGTCCGGCTTCCTGATACCGGAAGCTCAGGTATCTGGCTAGCATTGGAGCATTTGGCACCGATACCGAGACTAGTATCGGTGCATCTCTAATTTTAACATTCGACTTTCGAACAAATGGAGTTTCACAAATGAAAACCACAATAACTGTTAATAATTATCTTTGTTCAAGAGAAAATTTCCATCCTGCTTCTTCGAGGTTTTTGTCACTGCGGTCAAAATCGATTGTCGATTTGACCTAATCAACTAATAGAAAGTCAAATGAAAGATCTTTCTTGCGAAAGCTCTTTTAAAAAACTTAGCAGTGTATAGCCAGCTTTATTCCATCACCCACCTCTGGCTATAAGGTATCATTTTGCGGTGCACAGTTGGTCATATGGGCTAGCAATGGCACTGAAGAATTAAATATGAAGTGGAAGAATTTACTTGATCATACAATGGGATTTATCCAGAGGCGTAACTAGAACCTTCAGAGCCCCGGTGCAAGAAACCATAAAGGGCCCCCCCCAACCGCCATGGCACCGCATGTGAACAGTAAGGCTGCCGAGGTCCCCAGCAAGCGCGGGACCTCAGGCAGCCGCTTGTTTAAAATTTTAGTGCGGTGTTCTGTCGAGAACGACGACCCAGTATCTGTGCTTGCGTACAGACGGGATTACCGAGGAAACCGGCATTTATTTACAAAGTATTCGTTTTAATGGTTAATTGTGACCGTTAGTAATATACCGTCCATGGCAGGAAATGACGGATGGAATATTATCAACAGTCACAATTAACAATTTAAACAAAATACTTTGTGAATAAATCCCGGTTTCCTCGATAATACTGGTCTGTGCGCAAGAGTAGATGCTGAGGTCGGCAAATTCGACTACGTCGGCGTTCTCGACAGAACACAAGTATCTGCGTTTTGTATCGGGGCATTTTCATGAGTGTGAGTACTCGTGAAAATGCCCAGTATTGGCACTGACTGGTGCATCCCTACTTAAAAATATAATGCATTGCTGGGACTTGTAGTCCTACATAGTTGGAGCTATTCTGCATTCCTGTATAATCATCATACATCAATGTAGAATACCACCAGCTATGCGGGACTACAAGTCCCATACATTATAATAAGTCGGCTATGCAGAATACCACCAGCACCCCTCCTCCCCCCACTATAATGCATTGCTGGGACTTGTAGTCCTACATAGTTGGAGCTATTCTGCATTCCTGTATAATCATCATACATCAATGTAGAATACCACCAGCTATGCGGGACTACAAGTCCCAGCAATACATTATAATAGAAGTCAGCACTACAGAATCCCACTACACCAGCATTACCCCCCCACACACACACACAGTTTCCCGCGCCCCCCCTTTCTCACTCCAGACTTACCTTTCGTCTCCTGCAGGGCCCTCTTCCTCGTCTCGGCGGCCAGGTGGCGGGGCTAAGAGGAGAGGGTCCTCACAGCAGAATGTGCTGCCCGGCGGTGCCTGCAGCACATTCTGCGGGACCAGTGACAGCCTTTCCATCCCTGCCGAACAGCATGCCCGTACATGCTGTGGGTGGCAGCACGGCAGGGAAGGAGTGGCACGATCTGGGGGGGGCCTCTTCTTCCTCGCTGGGCTCCCCCAAGTGGCGGAACGCCAGGGCCTGTTCGCAATTGCGACCGCTGCGACCTTGATAGTTCCGCCAGTGGATTTATCCCAGGTTCTAAAACTGGCATACAGTGAAACAAGCTACAGAAGTAGTCAAGCTGAATAATGTAACGGTGAATAACAGTATTTGTCCAAGTTGGAGGCATTTGTTAACAGTAAGCAGATGGTTATCAGAGTTCACTAAGCATCTCACTTGACACATCCAATTGTCCTAATGTAGATAGCCTCCACGCCCATACTTGCCCAGTCAACTAATGAGATATTCGGAATCGGAATAACCACTGTTGTTAATGAAGAGCAGCTGAAGGAGCTAGAGCTCTGATCTCTTTATTCACCTAAGAAAAGCCAGCTGGAAGCCAAGAATGCCACCCACTACTATCCAGAGGAAGAAAAGTAAAAAAAGAAGGTGTCAGTCCCCAATTACAAGGAATGATAAAATCCTTAAAACTGAATTCCAGACAAACTGGTAAGCATACAGGTAAAATAAGTATGTTAATGTTTTTTTACCTGCCACGGTATTTCTTTCCGGTTATTCCTAAAATTTACACAGCCCTGCCAGACAGCAGCAGGGCTTAGATACCTAAATTTCTGTAGTGCAGTTAAGGAAACTAGGTTTTGTTGCTGCACCCAGCCTGTGATTGGATAGTAAAGGAGAAACAGAAGATTAATGAGCTCATCTATCTTTCATTCTGCTCTCTCCTGCCATTAACATGTTCCTTGATATCTTATGACTACAGCATAACTAACTGGCTCCTTGTGAATCTTCTCACATTCTGAGCTCTGCTGTACATGGAATTGTAGAGGCTGATGCCAAGACAAATTCAAGTACCTACACAAGTTAGCTTTAAAAACACACTTAGGGGTTATTCACGAATGAGCCGAAGGATCCAGCCGTAGCTTCGGCTGATCCTTCGGCTCACTTCAGCCGCCAGAGCCCTTCAGTTTAGTCGAACCAAAGGGCTGCTGTACGGGCTATTCACGGGCTATGAGAATAGGGGCGAACGGCAGCGAGTGAGCTGCCGGAGCTTCGGCTCAGCCAATCCAGATGTTGGATCGGCTGAGTCGAACTCCTTCTGCACTTCGGCTGACCGAAGGCAGCCGAAGTACGGCTGATTTTAGCCAATATACGGCTGAAATCAGCCATACAAGGCTGAAGTGAATAGCTTCAGCTAAGTGAATAACCCCCTTAATGTTTTTAAACGAACACATACCTGCATTATATTAAATTGTATTTTTTTAATCTATGCGGCAAAAGTCGCCGGGAGTCTGTTTAAACAGCCCCGATGCTGGCGACGTACACTGTACGTCGTCAGTCACGAAGGGGTTAACACTTGAATTTGTAAAGATGTGTTAGGATGCCTGGTGGAACTACCAGGGTTGCAGCTGCAGCGGTCGCATGTGTTCTGCCGCTTGGGGGGGGGGCGGAAAGAAAGGAGAGGGCCCCCCTGTCTTGGCTCCCAGCCCCGGTAAACAACTCAGCGCCGAGGGACTTGGCACTGAGGTGGCATGCTAGATGGACGGGGAGGGCTATCTGATGCCCCGCTCTCTGCTCATTAGGCTGCGCTCTGCCCCCCAGCTTGCTCTCTCCACTCTGCCGGCTCTGCGTAAGGAGAACGCAGCTGGTTACCACCGCTGCCTGTCGAGATGATGACTGATGCAGGTGTCAGCAGAGGATGTGGCACTGACACACTGAGGGGAGAAGCATGGGCTGTGTGAGGGTGTGACACGACTGAGGAGAGCAATAAGTAAAATGTATGAGGTGGTGTTGGTGTGAAGGAAGGTGCCTCCTTGTGTGTGACAAATTTATCTATAGCAGCCCAACACTGCTCAGCTGATGAAAGTTATATCAGCTAAGCAGTGATTGGGCTGCTATAGATACATTTGTCACACACAAGGAGGCACCTTGCACTACCACTGGCGGGACTACCAGGGTCGCAGTGGTCGCATGTGAAACCAGGCCCTGACATTCCGCCAATGGGGGGCCCGGAAAGAAAAAAGAGGACCCCTAAGTGTGCTATGCTACCTTTTTGCATGTACATCAATAAATAGACGTATTATATCTGCTTTTGGAGTGCCGGTGTCCATATTCTTTTGCATCTCTGTGACGGTGGCCATCCGTCGACTACCGAGCACCCATGTTATTCTAATGGATATGCGGTCAGGAGTGCGATGAGTACATGGACAGTAATCTGATGCATTTCCCTGCCACTGGAATATATTTTAAAAGGATAGATTGAATGAAACTGTATGTACAGCCAAAACTTTTTTAATTGGATAGGGTGGTTGGGGGGTTAAAACCCCTTTGGGGTTTTCACTGCTATTCTGGGCTACGTTAGAATGATTTCCCCTCATTTACTGTCCCAGTTACAACAGTTTTACCAGACACAAAGTGAGGGACAAATAAAGAAATAGACAAAAG
>NW_017306451.1:497664-520907 GCF_000935625.1 Nanorana parkeri | reverse complement strand
AGAGCCCCTGACAGCTTTTTAATGCTGTCTGTGTTCATGATGCAGTTTTTCTTGGCGTTTATCTTATAGCAAGAACAAGCCATATTCATAAATTAGTGAATCTGGCATTCACCAAACAGTCACTGCAGTTTAGTTTTCCAGTTGCATCTTTTTTAAATGATAGTAAGTAATCTACCACCAGTAAATGTTTGTTGAAAGGCACATTCTCTGCTTTAGGTGTAGAGTCTGTGTGCTTAAAATTAAGTTCTGCAATTTGTGTGCTTACTGTGTTGCTCCATTGAGAAAGGCTTACTGCACCAGGAATTTAGAGCCCTCTGATTAATAGAAGCTTTAAACTGTTTATTCTATGTACTAAGGGGTAAGCCAAGATATAATGGTATTTAGTGACATGTTTTCCTATAAATAGTTATCAATTAGTTGTAAAGAAAAGGGAAAACATTATTTTTGTGCCTTATAGTATCTTTTACGTAATTTAATTTCTCTTCTGAGATGATGTGTTATAGAAATACACCAGGCATTAGCAATACAGATACTACGTTGAATAACTGTGTTTGGGATATATTCCACTAAAGGAGTTACAAAGAGAAAAATAAACAACTGCAGCAACCTCTAAAATGCTTCCTTTTTCCTCCCTATACCCTTTTCTTTCTTATACCCCTCCTTCCACTCTCACTGCTTGATTTTCATGGCAGCAGTTAGATACTATCTTCATTTGAATCCATTTATGACATAACAGAAAGGTTTGGGGTTCTTTCATTTCCAGCATGTATTACGCTTTTTCTCAATGTTTATCGAAGCATGTCCTTTAGCAGTGGGAAGAAATATAGTAACTCAGAGAATCAAGGCAATGAAAAATGTAGAGACGGGGCATATTTCTAAAGCAGTGAATGTGACATTTGTCAAACATTCACTGCAGGCAAATCTTCCTGGTGCATGTGTTTTAAATTATAGTGAGTGATTCACCAGCAGTGAAGGTTTGGTAAAGGTCACATTTGCTACTTCATAAATATGCCTGTAAGGATTTTGTAGTAATGTAATTGTAATATTTTAGCTTACAATTTTGCATAGAATTCTAAGCATGAATTCCTTACTGAAGCACTTAAATCGTATTTATTTTGCTAATTGACCAGTGGTGTCTGTGTATCAAGGCAATATTATGTTAGAAGTGGGTAATAACTTCACCTCTATCACAGGAACATGATCTTTCCTTGTTGTGGCTAGAAGTATCATTGTCATGTTGTCACAGACAGTAACTAGACCCAAAGTGTACTTTGTTGCAACAAAAAAAGTCATTCATGTAGTTTACTTAAACACCAAACATACTTAAACAGAAAACAAAATATAAAGACATTGGCGCATATTTAATAATATCCCCAAAACATTTAAGGACTGTATTTTAGCCCATGCTTTCCAAGTTGTACTACTGAAGGTAACTTTAATTCCCACAAGCTACAAGTGCCAGGCCTAATTTAGGGTCTGTCTCCTCCTTGCTATCAATAACAAACACGCGTCTAGGCCGCACCGCGCTGTATTTTTTTCTTCAATTCAATTAATTTATTAAAACCACTGCATGGCTCTTCTTACATCGTTACTCCCACTGAACATAACCCCCCCTTCTTATTTCAGCCCTTATCAACTAATCAATCCTTAGCTTGTATCTGTTTAGAGTAGTGAAATTTAAGAAATGATTTGTGCAAGTTTACTGTATACCACTTTTCTTTGTTTGGCGTTATCAAATTAATCCATTGTGTATTGATATGAATGACCACATGTGCACAATAATAATGCTCTTTATGCCATTTACACAAGCCTATTATTCTGCCAAAAGATCCTATTTCACCAGAAGATCTAGAGCATTCTTCTTAATTTCTAACACTGTAAAGTGCACCTATGCCAAGACTATGGGCATTCAAGTATTTAAATATTCTTAACAAGCAGTAAAGGTTCTTTAAAACAGGTCATCACTGATCTCTGTAGCTGCAGTTACTGTGGGGTAATTCATAATGAATACTTTAATGTCCATGGTCTGGGCACAGGTGCACTTTAATCATCTGTAAAGTCCACACAGGGCTTATAGAATAACCTTCCATCAAAATATTACAAAAAAATACATTCAAAATCACCCCACGGGATAGAAAAACTATTTGATGGACTAATGTCTTTATTCAACCTCAAATACTATGTAACTATGTAACTACCCCCCAGCCCAGACAGTTACTATATACATTAGCCTTGCAGAGACAAAGAGAAAGAAAAAAAGTATCTCTTTTCCCTTTTTCTATCCATCCAAGGCCCATCCCATATATTTCCAAGACATATTCCCACTCAACCAAAATTCCTATCTGTCTAGGCCCAAAAGGTGAGTGTCCCTCACAATCTAATGACAAAGACACATAACACAAAACAAAGAAAATAGGGAGAAAAAAAACAACAAACAGGGCTTACTTAAGAACACAAAAAAACAGCGTAAGGCTCCTTTCACACGAGCAGTCCAATCACATCAGTTTTTCAAGTGGACCCGATTGGATGCCCAATGTTAGTCTATGGGCAGCTGTGTGTAAATGGATGGGCGTCCATTTATACCCGGTTACCCCCGAATCTGGCCAGGTCTGGAAAAACAAACAGATCAGAGACCTGATTGTGCCAGATCGGGGGTAACCTGATGTAAACAGACACATGTCCATTTATATCCGATTTCTTATAGACCAACATTGGGTCCGGTAATTTCAATTTTTTCTTCCATTGCAAGATGGAGGAAGAAACTGGACAGACACGGATGTCACAGCGGTGACATCTGCTTCATACTGCTCTGATCATGAGGGGTTCTGTGCATGAATCACCTTCTGATCAGCCCATGTGGAAGGGGCCTAATAGAAAAAACGGCGAAATAAAATTGTTGAATCCAGATAGAACAGCAATGCCCATAATGCATTTATAAAAAAATCAAAACTTAACTAAAAAGAGATTTAAAAAAATCTGCAATGAAAAAAAACAGATCAGAAAATTTTAGGGTTTGTTCACACCAAGTGCAGAGCGGATGAAGAGCAGAGCAGTTACAGAACGTCAAAAACATCAAAAAATGCACCCGATGTATGCCAAAGGTATTTTGGGCTCTAGTTCACACCACAGCGTTCAGTTCCAGTACATGTGAAAAAACTGCAGCAGGCACTATTTTTTCTGCTCTGGAATGCACCAAAATGCATGCAAACGCATAAAAAAACACATGCAAACACTATGGAATGCACTGGACTACACCTGAAAGCCCATTTTAGGCTTTAAAAAAAAACGTACCAGAACGCATCAAAAACGCACTGCACTGCATGAGCACTCATCCAGATCTGGTCCAGTTTTTGTGTGAACAAGCCCCTAGAGTTTTTTTTAGCATTTTGGGTTTGGTTGTTGGAAGCTACGAGATTATAGAACTACAACACAGATCTCTGATCAGTATCCTAATGGCTAGACAGCACAAGAGTTAAGTAAGGATTGCTTTAATTATTTATGCAAGTCAATCTAAATGCGAAAAAAGCTTGAAGCATATTAGAGGTAACTTGAGACAGCCCAGAAACAACTCAGAAGTCTCTTACACATCTCCAAGCAACCACGAAGCAGCCCAAAGCAACTCATAAGTCCATCAAAAGTACCACAGAAGCAAATTGTAACATGTCAAAGCTATTCAAACATGAATTATAGCAGAATGAAAGCACTCTAAATTGGTCTTGCTTCTGAGTCTGACACCTGTGAACATAAGCACTTAATCAGGTAAAAAACCCCCACAAATGGAGATCAGTGTCCCTGGTTAGCAGGTAACCAGGGACGCTGATCTCTCTGAAAGTGGCCGGAGCCAGCCGTAAGATCACGGCTGGCTCCGCCCAGCTGTCAGAAGCAGGCTGTGCAGATTCGATGAATAGACTCCATAGTGTTAAGCTAAAATCCACGGATTTTGTGAATAATTTTGCTAAGTTTCATTGTAATGATTTTATTAAATTGCATTATTAAGCACTGTAATATTCCATTTTTTTTATTTCCAAATAAAATGTAATACATATTGCCATTGATCACTCTGCCTGTGTTTGCCTTGATAAGCAGACTCTACCAGTCTTGCAGCTGGTATGAAAATGAAAATAACCAATGGACTAAAGAAAAATGTAAGAGTAATGGGGATTCAGATCAATACTTCAGAGGATGAAATTTTTTTGATGTTTTTTGTTGTTCAACTGGAAATGGCACTTGACCTCATATCACCTGGATCCATTCTAATGGGATGAGGGAACTTTTGCAAGCCGCGAAGTTCTCGGATGGTTTCAGCATGCAGTATAGCCTACCATCCATGTGCTTAAGCATGTCCCTTACATGCCACATGTCTGCGGCATGCATGTGAGGGGTTTGATTAAATTTTCTTTACCCACTTTGCTCATGACCCATGTAAGAGAACGTAGTAAGGAAAGCTCATTTTAAAAGCATGCAGTCAGCATGGCTATGTTTAAAGTATAACTCCATCTTTCTAACTAATGATACTGTAAATAAGGGCAGTGAAATCATAAACTATGTAAGTAGTAGTCGTTATATCATTTGTATTATCAAGACTGTAGAGGCTTTTGAAGCCTCCACTGTGCCCCACTGGAAATGTTCACATTTTGCTTGATGCTGTTGAAGGTTAACAATGGAGTGTTGACAAAGGCACAGTATTACACTGCTTTTACAATTCCATATGGCAAAATAAATAAATCTGAATATTCTTGCCCTGGGACAGTGGATCCTGGAACAACATAAGTAATGATTATTATTTACATTGATTATTTCGCTGCTCTGCCCCAGCTGCACAATTTAAAAAGGTGGAGTTACCTTTAAAGGCTCAGTCCTATACTAAAACTATTTATCTAGGTGATGCAGTACCTCTGTGGCAGAAAGGTGTTTTCCACAGTGTCCATTTTCCAAGACAACCTGTCCCTACTAGGACCAAAGTGTTCTAATAATAATGCTAATCATAGGGCTAAATCTTTCAGCCACTTCACAAAACACGCATAGTGTAGTAGAGCAGGCAAGATGCTGCAGAAATCTCAATTTTTTAAATCAGGGATAAAAATCAGCAATTTCGGGTACCTTTTACTTAAATGTCTGGCCTAATCAGTTGCATAGACGTCGCACTAGGTGTAAAGCAGACCTTAATTGAAGTCTAGGCCCTCTTTGTAAAAACAGTAAAACATTAGTAAGGAAGATTTGATGTGTCCAAAACTTACCTGTCAGTTGGAAAAAGCCTGAAAAGTCCTATGGTTATATAACCTGAAGCCAACATGTTGTTTGATTGTCTACCTTTGCACTGCAGTCTGCAGACTCTGCTTATATAGTGTTCCAGTGCTACCTGGAACCAGAATCCCATGGAAGCTACTGCATCCAGCTAATACATATATTTATACAAGTTTGGACACCCTGAAACTTGTCCAAACTTGTACAAATGTATTAGCTTGATGCAGTAGGTTCCACAGCATTCTGGTTCCAGGCATCCAGCCCCCAGGCACAAAAGCCTTTCTATTTTTTAAAAGAGGTCGTAAACATTTGCAGTGCCTAAGCAAATGTTTGAAGCACTGCATAAAAATATTCACTTTGACCAGAAAGAAATGTATTCAACAATTAATCTGACAGATCCTTTTGGAAGTATCCATGCATTCATGGCAGATATACTGTATACTTACTGTGGCTTGTGGCGGCCATAAGTAACATTTGAAGCTTCAGATTAAAAATATCTAGAGTGACAGATACATTCATAGGATTACCTAATGGTCATTGACTGTACTTTGCTTTTGTAGCCATCTGAACAGTACAGATATTTATTTATCACAAGAAAAGTGTGTTGATTATTAACATCAACAGGCTAAATTCAGAAGACACTCTTGGTAGTAATTTGCTCTAATTTAATTTAGCGTAATTTAATTTTGTAGCAAAGATTTTTGGATTTCTGCATCCTTATTTTAATAAAATTATTTTTGATTAATATTCAAGTCCTCCACTCTTTCTGGCCATTAAGACAATTAAAGTGCATAACTAATATTAGTTCACTTGGGTCCTAGATAAAGAAACTCCTTTGAGCAAGCAATACTGCAGGACTGAGCATTAAACCCTTCAGGTGTCAGAGTTTGGGCACATTATCTTTGACAGCGGTTGGGAGAGCCCAGCCTATATTATATTCACTTGAAAATGCTGCATGACAGGCATTTTAGAGCTTAAAAAAAATCTCCCTTGCTAGACTAACTTACTCTGCTCTTCCTCTCTTTGCTCTCCCCGGCAGGTACCATGACAAACAGGAGGTGACCAGTAACTTCCTGGGTGCCATGTGGCTGATTTCTATAACGTTCCTGTCAATTGGTTATGGAGACATGGTGCCTAACACATATTGTGGAAAGGGAGTCTGTCTACTAACTGGCATTATGGTAAGACAATAAGCAGTTGAGCTGCATTCACATTATTCATTCCCCATTGTCTTCCTGCTTCTCTGTCTCCCGTTCCTTCCCTTCATCCTTGTAGTATCCTAGATCCTACCCCATATTTCTTGCCTAATTTCTATCTCAATTTATGTTTTTTTTTCTTCTTGTTCCATGTCTGCAGTGAGTATTTCCTTTCCCTCCACAGGGTGCAGGCTGCACAGCTCTGGTTGTTGCCGTTGTTGCAAGAAAATTGGAACTCACCAAAGCTGAGAAACACGTACACAACTTTATGATGGACACACAACTTTCAAAGCGGGTACCTAGCAGCTGGGCGGGCTGGGAATGGGGTGGCTTGTGGTGGGTAATGTACAGTTGAATGGTTGAAAAGAATTGTTTACATCTAAGCTGGTAATATAATATAATTTATAGTAATGTAATATTATATAACTCCAGAGTGACAGAGGGTCTGTTTATAAATGTTTCCTCACAAGATTCACAAGATTTATCGAGTTCAATTAGAAAACTGTGTGAACCTTGGATGGAAGGTGTGTATATTTTGGGTGATAACATATATAGCCCCCTTAATAATTATGGTTCCATATACCACCTCATAAATGTAAAAAAGAATTCATAAAAATAGAAGCTGTGTGAAGTCCTCCTCCTACTCCTCAGAATTCATAACTGTAACTGGGGTAAGGGAGGGGGTAGCACACACATTGCATGGTTCCAGCTGACTCCTAGTAAGCCTAAAGAGACCCCGTTGCCAGGCCATTCATTTCATAGGAACTTACATAAGATTTTATGTGCATTTATTGTATTTTATCCATGTTTTATACCTGTAAATGCCTCCCCTGTGTAGACATCCACAAATACTTTGACTTCTGTGGGGCGTTTTTTTTAAACATTTAAAGAAAAACGTAGACACAGAAGTGTATATTCAGTGAGGGTGGCTCTAAAGTGGACCCTATAGTGGATCAGGGGGTTGCAAAGACTGCTAGATTTCAGATGTTTGCAACATTCACGCTACACAATACAGTAGTCATCATTAACATAGAACTGTAGCCAAAACTTTTTTGGGAGGATATTGTGGAGAAGGATTAGATCCTCTGTTGGGGTTTTTTTTAACTGCTGCCTATGTCCTTGTTGTAGAGCTTTTCCCTCACCTTCAATCATTGTATTGGTGGTGTCAATGCATACATCAATAAGATCTATCAGTAACAGAGTATTAGAATGGCTAGATTTTTTATATGGTCTGTGTCACTTCCAGGGGGGGTTCCTCACCTCCAGTTCCAATCATCGTGGTCAACCGTACAGGAAGTGAGTTGAAATTATTTGAGTTGAGACACAGGCAACAATAAAAGCCTGATAAAGATTCTAAATTCCCCACTCCAAAGCTAAGCTTTGGCTGAAGTTACATTTTAATGAAGCCCTGACCAGCTAGTTCAAAGAGGTGTTAGCCACAGCAACTCAAGATATAAACTGATACCCATTTCATATTGCTATGATAAGCCTTCCACCACATGTCAGTCGTTGAGGCATTCAAAGGCTAGGTTCAGCACAAATGCGAGCATGAAGTTTAGTGATACAAGCAGTAGAATGCCAACAACATTTAACTGCACCTAGGGCAAGCCTTGATGGTGACCAAGGTTAGACCTGGATTACCAGCTACAGAGAGACTCATGCATTTCACTTGAGGAGACTTCTAGGAACGCTATGGCAGTGATTCATGAGAAACTGTCAGATGCACAGAAAGATGTCATAGATGCTCCTGTTACAGGTAGCCCATCCATATGAAAATAATAAGGCTTTACTATCCATGTATCATACAAAAGAATGATCCCGTATAGGGAAAAGCATATTTATTGATCTGTCATATCATTGTTATTTTGTCATATTATGTCCATGCCCTTTGCTTCCTTTCTCCTGGCATAGGGGTAAAGGTAGCACAACTAAAGGTAGAGGTAAAGGTAGCGCTATTTTTTTAACATGACTTAAAGCTAAATTCAGGAAACAAAAACTTTCATTCAAATATATAGCTTAATATAAAAAAGCATATAAATCCACTTTGTGTGCACCTAACACCTTTGCAAAGCTCAATTATTACCTTGTAAAAGTAGCAGTGACCTGATCACTGTGCTGTACATAACCTGTGCAGAGAGCAGAACTGTGGGAGGAACCAAATAGGTTCCACCTACTACAGGCTGCCTGCAGAAATTTACAGGAGGGGGAGGATACAAAACCAGCCACCCCACACAAGGAGAGAGAGCAGCAGTGACTGGTCTGTATTACAGGAAGCACCTGCACAGAGGCAAAGGTTTGCATTGGATTACAAACCTAGTAGAAATACACAAAGCACACCAAGATATTTAGACAATATTTGTTTTAAAGCTGCACTCTGATAATTGTAAAAGAAAACTACCCTTGCAGTGAGCCCCCCTACACTGCAAGGGTTAAATACTTGTTTTTGCCTCGGGGTAAAGAAATAAGCTATACTACTTACCTTATTCCTCACACCGGCAGGCTTCGGCGCTCTCCTTTTCTTCTTGATGCCCCAGGTTTGGAGTGTTACCCTCGCAATCCTAACATCTAATTCAGGGTTATTGGCCCTACAGTATACTTAATAACGTCAGCGTATGACGGCCTGGAGCATCGTAGAGAAGAGGCTTTAGGGACCGGGGTCGCACAAATACAGCCTGCAGGCGAGTATTGCACCTTATTCCTCTACCCCTAGCCAAAAATAATCATTTAGCTCTTGCATTATATATAGTTATTTCAAATACTGATAGATTTTAGCTTTTTACTTTGAGCTGTCCATTTATCACATGAATTTAAGTTTCTAATAAGTGGGTTTGTCTCATTTGTTAAACATGTAATATATTCTTTTATTATTATTTTTTAATATACTATTATTATTATTATTGTTATTATTAATATTATTATTATTTAGGACAATTACATCACTGTGCTGTGTATGCTATGATCATCATCCTTTATCATTATGTGCGTATTATTAATTTATTGCATACTGTAGATGTAATAAAATGATCTTTGATCTGTCTCCTCACAGATAAGTTTGGTGAACAAATTACTACTATGCGTTTAAAAAAATTTTTTTTTTTTTACAAAGTAAAATATCACTATACTTGCTGCAGATTAAAACAGGAGCAATTAGAAAAATCTCTCATCTCTGTTCAAACATTTCTTTAGTTTTGGATAGAGTAAGAGTTAGATCCCCTGTCAGCCTGCTTGTGTCGCTATTGGGAAGATTCACCCTCTCTATTTGGCCTGGTGACAGTTGACTCTGCGGTAGAAAGTGATGGGAAATCCAACATTTTATGACTGTCACCGACACAGGAGGTCAGACGAAATCTTCTACTGCTGACACCTGTTTCACTGATGTCTTTCTGGCCATACACATTTACAGGGTTATTCACAAAAGGGTGAAGAGCTTGTGAAGAGCTTGTAAAGGGAGGAGAAGTGAACAATCTAGGACAATATAGCTGAGCCAGGAAAATGAGTTGAATTAGAGAATTCTTCCAAATCACCTATTTTAGCCTAGATTGTTCATTTCTCCTGCCTTCTCCAAATTCTTCACTCTTTTGTGAATAACCCCAGTTAATTTTTTTCCCCACAGAAAAAAAAACATTGATTCTCTTATGCACACTAAAGGGCATGGATAGAGGAATCCCCCGCTGCTAGCTATTGTATTTAAGCAGCCATTCTCCAGCTGACTGTTCAACTGAAAATATTATTGGCTTCTTCAAGGTGGGGTTGACAGAGCCATCCATGGCTTGAATTTCATCCATTTCACAGGATTTGGACAAAATTGCAAGCTGTGTTTGGCCAGCTTAAGCAGGGTTTTTCCCCCAGTTGTTGATATGTTTTGAGGGAAAATATGTCTGAGTCTCTGAGATCTTTGCATAACTATCTCAAAATCTGTCTCAGATACTTGCATCGCTTTAGCAGTTGGCTGGCAGCATTGCATGCACAGGGGTCACACATAAACACAAAACCTGCTGAAAATCTCTTTATAAATATGAAATAGAGCTGAGTGATTTGCACTATAGATGTGCCAATTTCAGTCAATAGCTTTAGCAGAGCAGAACACTGACATGTCTGCTACTCAACTAGGATTTCATGGAAATCTGCCTCTATGCCAGTCTCTCTTTTCAGTAATTTATGCAATCAGCTGTGTCAGATGTCCCCATTATCTCAACCTGTGCAAGTGATGTTATGAAGTGGCTGCCTGAACCTCCAGAAGCTGTAGCAGCTACAGAGGGTGCTGTGGCTATTGTTATACCCATGTCTAGATCTTTTTTTCTATATAGTGTGGTTTACAGTATTCATGTTCAAAGTACAGTTTGGTATACAGTAGTTTGTTTTATATGAATACATCACAAAGGGTTCTACTTCTGATCCAAGTATTGGAGAATGAATGACGGTGGGTGGCCTGTTGGGTATGAAGCCTTTCTAATACTTTTTTTTACTATCTTCTCCCCATCCACCCTTTCTCAAAATCCTACATGCAGAATTCCTTGTCACCGTATCAAGTCTTCATTTCCATGTCTTCCTGTTTCCGTCCATTCATATCAATATGTTTCCTACTATTGCTGATGATGTGATTTTTTTTTTCTCATTCTTTTCTTTCTCCAGGTGAAAAATGCAGCTGCCAATGTGCTCAGGGAAACGTGGCTCATTTATAAATACACAAAGCTTGTGAGAAAAATTGACCATGCTAAAGTACGCAAACATCAGCGCAAGTTCCTGCAAGCAATTCACCTGTAAGTGAGAGTAGAAGGGAAAGAAAGGTGTAAAGGTCAGTCAAGGGGAGAAAGGAAATGAGGGTAACTAAAAGTTCAAAATAAAAGCAAAAGAAGGGTTGACGAGGTAGAAAGAAAAGAGTAATACCAGAAAGCTTTTTTTTCTTCATAGTATTGTTTTTATGAACCAAGTTCACCTATGTGCCAATTTTGAACATTGTGGGGGTTTTTTTGGAAGTTTCAAAGCACGTTTTACGTGGTTTCATGTCCCCTATATATACCCCTTATAGGAAATACCAAAATTCATATATCATCAGGCTGGGCCCGAACTACAAGTTGACCATATGTGTAAATAGTATAATGTGTGTGTGTATATACTGTATTTTGCGCTCTATAAGGCGCACCGGACCATAGGACGCAGGGATTCTGTGACAGGGATTCTGTGACAGCAGCTGTAGTTAGTCACAGCTGAGACAAGTGGTGCTGTGATTACAGCGCCACGATCTCAGTGATCACACAGAGAAGACAAAGAACGGACGTTCTTCGTCTACTCTAGGGGCTCTATGGTGAGCTCCTATACCGTGGTCACGGGTCCCCCAGAGGAGCGAAGGCCCCTGAAAACCACAGCGGGGGGGCCCCGGACACGATCGCCGCCACCGCTCAATTTGATACAAGTGATCTGATTAGATCACTTGTAGTAAACGAGCAGCGGCTCCCACTGTACATTTAGCTCTGCTTGTCCTGAGCAGGGCTAAATGTACAAAAAACTAATTGCCCGGCGCCCAAAACTGCATGTCCCGGGCGTCGGGCGATAGGGATTCGCTCGACGCGAAGATGTACACACATTCCCCCCGCCTTTTGGCATTTTATGGAGCGAAAAATATGGTATATATATATATATACTGTATATATCTACAGGTCTGCTTCCAAGCAGATCCACTCTATATTTAAAATGTATAAATCTTTGGCTGTCTCATATGGACTGCTTGGCAGCGTATTGTGACAAACCAATCCCATTCTCTCAGCAGTGTGAGCTATAACAAGTCTTGTCCCAATATGTTTACCAAGTGGTGACATTTAACTATCCACTTTTTTTCCCCCCATACAATAATAATAATAATGATAATAATAATAATCATCATCATTAAAATATATATATTTATTTATATACATTTTGCATTATTGTTATTAATATGATGATGATGATTATTATTATTATCCTAATTATTATTCTAGGCTACAATGCCTTACTTGGGGCAACATTATGTCGGCTAAGCTAGGTAAGTGTCTTGTGATTTCTGTAAATAGGTTCTGCACCATTTCCTCCCATAATATAAATATTACTAAACCTTTGCTTATTGTGTTGTTGACCTAGTAAACATAAACATATTATAGTTGTGAAAAAGTAAGACATTGGCAAACATTTTATGGTTTTTTTCTATCTCAGCATAGTCTCCTGCTCAATTATTATATATAAAAACCAAAGCACAAGAGCTCCTAGTGAAAACGTTATTCAATAACTGTAAAGTAATAGATTATGTTGGAAGTCAAAATTTAGAACAATTGAAGATATTATTTTAGTTAGGAAAAGCAAATCAGCAATATGGACTGTATGCATTTTTTACAATTGGATGAAATATAATTTCATTAAAAGGTACAAATTATGCTGTATTTCCTTGTATTTAATCTGTTCCAGGGGTAGCAAACCTCTGGCCCTCCAGCTGTGGTGAAACTACAAATCCCATGATGCATCTCTCTTCGGGAGTCATGTCTGTGGCAGTGAGAATCTTGCAATGCCTCATGGGATTTGTAGTTCCACCACAGCTAGAGGGCCGGAGGTTTGCCACCCCTGGTTTAGACAGATGTACTTGTCTTATAATGCATACTTTCACTTAGATCAACAATTGGCCAAATAATGGCAGAATACATGATCAATTATTAGATGGTTTGCTACAAATTAACATCATACCTTTTTTTCTTTTTTTAACCTGTTTAAATATTCCCCACCCACCCTGTGTGAGTAAATATATGCAGAAAATAAATATGGACAAAATGAACTGAAGCTTGTACACCTCTGATTTCCCTGAGATTTGTTTAGCTAATACTTGAAATGGCTTCCATGGCAACACAAAAATACAGCAGCAATGCAGATGAAATGTATAACCAAACATGTGCTAGTTCATACAGAGAGAAGTAAAGAGATAAAGGGTTTACAATTCATTACTCTAGGTTATAATGGAAGAACGGGTGGCATAGTGGATTTTAATCATGATCAGCCAATCCATTCACAAATCTTGTGAATTGGCAAGAAGCATATTTTCATTCTCCTAAATACATATGCAGATTTGTCTAGTCTGCAGAGAATCACACAATTGATAAATCATGATTGCCTGGATTAAGGAATTTTCTAATTCCATTATCACTACGTTAACATTGAAGTGCCTTTGTGTTTTTCAGTATAGTTAACAGTTAACATTAGTTGTTTGCTGGAACCGAAAACACAAAAAATGGTTTCTGGCTCACATCTACGTCTTCATATGATGGAGGGGACTGACACATTTAGCTTAGTAGAGGCTCCTTCAGAATTTGTGCTGCATAGCATATAAAAGGAAATGGAAGACATGACCTGCTTGATCCCTAAATCAACAGATGTGTAGGTTGACCATTGTTGAGCAGGTCATCGAGGCTATGTGGACTCTTTTCTTTGCTTTCCTACCAAGCCTGTCATTATGGAAACAACTCTTTTCTTTATTTGATGTAGTCTCTGCTGCCCTTGCTTCCCGGTCTAGGAAACCACATATAATATACTGCCTGGCCAAAAAAAGTCACACACTCTAATATTTTGTTGGACCACCTTTAGCTTTGATTATGGCACGCATTCTCCATGGCATTGTTGCGACAAGTTTATGCAACAACATTATTTTCGTCCAGAGTTACACTCATTTTTCAGATCTTGTAGTGATGATGGGAGAGTCGGACCACTGTGCAAAGTCTTCTCCAGCATATCCCAAAGATTCTCAATTGGGTTAAGGTCTGGACTCTGTGGTGGCCAAACCACTCTTTAACAATTTGAGCCCAATGAATCCTGGCATTGTCATTTTGGAATATGTCCGTGCCATCAAGGAAAAAAGAAATCTATTGATGGAAAAACCTGGTCATTCAGTATATTTAGGTAGGAAGCTGACCTCATTTTTTTGGACACATAACATTGCTGAATCTAGACTAATTATCCAACAGAGGGCTCTTATCTATTTGCTTAGCTATATCCAGGTGGTGACTTTTTTTGGCCAGGCAGTGTATTTCATTAGAAGTATATTTAGTGTGACAACTCCAAGCATTTACAGTACATTCTAAAATGTAAAAAAAATCCCAATGTCAAAAGCAGAACTATCTGCTAAAAGTTTGATACAATCCTAAAATGCACAATCTTAAATAGACTTTATTGTCATGTACTTGCCAACTCCCTGGCTTATGTACCCTGCAGATTGTCTTCTGTATACACCTAAGTCCTGTAAACTAGCTGTGTTGCATTTTGTGTTTAGTGTCTTGTTTGTTAATAGCAACAACAATTATGTTGTGTTTTGTCTTTGTTTTGCTAAATCATCCCCTACCAGAGCACAGAAGTAAGTTTCCTTCTCCATTCCCCACCCCACCTCTCCAACGAGTAACTTCTCCAGATGTATTGGTGCTTGTCTGCATGGGAATTTAAACAACTGCGAAGTCATGATCTTCATCTCTGAGATCCTGTTGTGGTTTTTCATTCGCTGATGAATGAGAAAACCTGGCGTAAAGTTTTTTTCTTTCTGTGAGCTGTGAACATGCTGCTTTCTATAATGAGCTGGAGTTTTTTGACAACCATGCTGCCTGAGAGAGCTAAATTAGAGATTGTATTAGACAGTGACCTAACGTTACTTGCAGGCATCGCATTGACCAAACCACACCCATCTGCTTGCTTTAGGTGCAAATCTACACCTGATTTTCCTCTGCTACAGTTAGTAACACTTGCAGGTCTTCTCAGCCTGCGAATGGACTGTGAAAGGAGAGGCAGTAGATGGATAAAATCATATTTCTGTTCTCTCCTCTTATCACCATGCTCCTTGCACTGCAACATACTGCTTGTGTTTTAAGAAATACATGTAAGGATATATTATTGAATACAAAGCTGCATTGTTTTTTGTCTTTTCTTTTTTATCTACCTGGAGTTCAGCTTTCAAAGAACCTTGACAGGATGATAATAAGGATAATTCAGAGAAAAAGATGTTACAAGTGGCATCTTATCAAAATGCTGCTCTCAGACATGAGAGTAAATAAAAAGTGAACAAAAAGCTCAATGGCCCTGTCAAATGCTGGTATGTATTATCCATGTGACGGAATTACAAAGCACTTGCTGATTAAAGGCTACTAAAAATGTTCAGAAGCCATCTTTCACACTGTAAAACTACAATCTCAATACAATTAGTAAATTAAACGTGAGATTGTAGTCCATCACGGGAGGGAGCTTAGAGCGGTGGGCATTTACAACACACACAAGGACTATGGGGAACAAGAGTAGCCACCCTCCAGAAGGAAGGACAGTATCAGCACCAATTCAGAGATGATTTGAGGATCTACACCTGAGTGATACACAAATAAGATACAGGACAGCTGTTGCTTGAGCCTGTGAGCAAAGAAATTACCTTATAATACACTGAATGTATTCAGTGTATTAATACACAGAATGCTTATAATACACAGAATGCCATGGACACGAACATCAAGGAAAAGTCTGCTATATAAATGAAAGGCAACCTCTGCAAAGATATCCGCAATGGAAGGGAAAGGGCAGGTACTGGACTAAGCTGCCTGAGGGTTCTTGCATTTTCAGGGCCTCCTACAAACCATGGAGGGATATTTTTTTTCCTTCTTCTGATGCTGGGGAATTTTTTCACTATGCCTATTTAATTACGACCCTTGATACTGTGCCCAATATTCAGTGCAATGTAGTGACCCTAATTTTTTGTGGCTGCCTGCTATGAGTCATCTACTCATTAGGGTGTTCCTCATCTTCAATTTCTAAATTTTGCAGGTATGACAACTATTTTGTCCTGGTTGTCCTGGAATCTTCTGTAGGTTTTGTTGTACCAAGCTTGATATGAAGATCTAATTTCAGCTAATAACTCTAGCTGGATATGAAACACCCAATTTTATCTGCACCCAACTACAGATGAATGTGTACAGATAGAAACTCGTTGTAAAAGCTATTCTGCAAATCCAGTTTTTTTAAGTGGATCTAAACCCAAAAACAATTTATATATTGCAGCTTACCATTCTTCATGGTGTTAGTTTCCTTTTTTTCAGGCATTTTTTTTCTTCATTTTTATCTGGTAATCCTTCCTGTTCCAGAGTGACAACACTCATTCACTGCACTGTATCAATTGAGGTGCAGTGTTGTAATCCTAGTTCAGGGAAGATAGCTAGAAAAGCTGATAACATTGTTTGAGATTTCAGTTCAGCTCACAGGAAGTGACAAAGACACAGGATTTTAGACAGGATCTGAAAGTTGATGTTGTGTTATCTGTCAGGTGGCATAGTCTGCAATGACTCTTCTTCATAATAGTTAGCAGCATACTCATTTTCAAAGACGATTGTGGTGGCTGCTCCAGTTTTCCATGAAAGCTATCTATCAGAGGTAATGATGGTACAAGGGGTAACTCATACTGATGCATGCAAAGATGCTTAACAAACTTTAAACTTCTAACCCATTACAAGATGTGCATCAGTGTACTGGCCTTTTCATAAGGTCTTTAGCTATGCTATGCAGATTTTAACTTTTTGCTTGCTCATTTTCAATTAACTTTGCATGATCTAATGCATAAGGATTCTTAACCCTGACAGCACTGAACAGTCCTATATTTTAGGCTATGTGAAGGTGCTGCAGGGGATGGTGTTATTTTTCAGCTTCAGTTGTTTTGGCCTTGGTTTTCTTTTCTTTTTTTTTGTGAAGAAAGAAAAGACATTGATTGCTTTGCATGTGTCATGAAACAGGCTTTTTCAAATACTGGCCTGCCATTGGGAAAGTAACCATTCTGTCATTTGCAGGTTACGAAGTGTGAAAATGGAACAGAGAAAGCTCAATGATCAGGCCAACACTTTGGTGGATTTAGCAAAGGTGAGCTGATTATCAGCCTTTTTTTTTTTCATACGACTTTCATTTGAAATATGCTTACCAACATCAGGAAGCCAAGCTCAATGGTAAGGCTACGCTGCTATAGGCTACATGAACATCATTGCTGTTATTGTAGTATTGAAATGAAATGAAGGTGGCCTAACATTGCACTGCATTCAACATTGCTGCCCCACAACTTCAATAATATATTAGATAATACTACTCTGTACGTGTTAGTATGTTAAAAAAATCTGGTGCTATGATTGACTGTAGGGATGAAAGACTCACTTCATCACTGAGAACAAGGCAACATTTCTTCTTAAGTTGAAAGTACGTATCACTTATCAGGGAACAGGTGTCACTATACAAATGTTATCATAGTACTAAAACTATACATTCATGGGAAATTCAGGCAATAGAGCAATTTTCAACGATGTACATCAAGGAATAGAGTACTGTGTGCAAGTTATTGTGCTACTATATACCACCCAACCCCAAGGGTACTGGTCTCTGTGTACCACAGTTTACCAAAGATTTATAGAATAGCCGAGGGGGGCACTTTTCACCCAAAAAAATGGGCTGAAAATCTCGGCTTATACTCGAGTATATACGGTAGATTGTTCACTTCTCCTGTCTTCTCCAAACTCTTCACCCTTTTGTGAATAGCCCCGTTATCATATATAGCTAGATGCACAGAAAATGGGTGAAGAATACTATTGAATGCAAGAGAATTTGCCATTAAAGCTGAGCTCCAGGCAAACAACTAATTACACAGATGAAATACATATATGGAAACCTTTACCTGCCAAAGGATTGGTATTTGTGCCTATGCAGTCCTGACAGAAAGCATAGCTAGGCGGATGGCACCACTTTCTCTATGGCATCATCTCTCTGCCTTGAGCTTGCTGGCTTGACAATAAGTATGCAAGAATACACCAATGCAGTCACCCTCCTGCTCTCTCTGCTCCTACTGTATAATCATGTTCATTGTCTGCACATTTTCATGCGGGACACTTGATTGCCTCCCAATGCTTCTCCTCCCTCTGCCAGTCTGGGCTCTGCCATACAGGTGGTTGTAAGAGGCTAATACCAAGTCAAATTTAGGTACTTGCACTGCCCACACTAAAAAACATTATTATATGTTTATGACTAAGGCCCCTTTCACACTAAGCGACACTTACCTCGAGCGGATCTGCGCGGCCAGGATAGCGCGACTGTTCGGGCAACGTTCCGGCAACGATCGCGGGACCTTTATCGTTAGGCTGAATGCAAAAATAGAAAAATCGTGCAACATCCGCGGGAAAAAGGGTCCTGCACAAGCGACGAGCGTCATGGAGCTGTACAATAGAAAAGCTCCATTGAAAATCATTGGACGGCGACTTCTCGTGGTATCGCACGGCAAATAAGCTCGATATTGCGACAGAAATCGCACGATTAAACGCGTGTGAATGGGCACTAAAGCTACATTGATTTGTGTCTTTTATATCTGCCTGAAGTTTAGATTTAGCGAATCGGACATATTATACAACTAGTTTCCAGGAGAGGCAGCAGCAGTGACAATCTTTGCATTGACTGAGCTTTTGTGATAAATCTGGCCTGTGTGGAAAAAAAAATACAAAATGCAGTCTGTTTTAGCATTTATTTTTGTTTTTAGGTGAACATGTTCTATATTTATAATTGGGCCCAATTTGGACATTTTCACTTAGGGGTGTATTCACTTTTGACTTCACATTAATGGCTGTGTGTTGAGTTATTTTGAGGGGACAGCAAATGTACACTGATATACAAGCTGTACACTCACTACTTTACATTGTAGCAAAGTGTCATTTCTTCTGTGTCCGTCACATGAAATGATATCATAAAATATTTACAAAAATGTGAGGGGTGTACTCACTGTGAGATACTGTATGTCACTGTATTGCTTCCTAATTTAGTGTCTGAGCTGTGGGACAGCTACTGACTTGCTGTGTACACCAATAGGATAAACAGTTTTCAGTTCAAAAAATATTTGTGTGACAAACATTCAATATGTCTATATTTTTGCACATTTTTACACAAAGCCCTTCAAAACATAGATTACTGCAGTTCAATGTGCTTATTAGAAGTGACTGTTTGTGGCTCTCCCCAGCATGGTCTGAGAAGAGTTATGCTGAAATAGACAAGGTGCTTGAACATGGGCTGCACTTATTGCTTTGCACGCCACACTCATTGCACTGCACACATTTGATAACTGCCTTAGCCCTCATTTATACCTGAGCGACAGTGACTTCGCATGCAGAAACACGTGTTTTGTGTAGCACCTTCTCCCATGTTTTTGCACATTTTACGCACGTACATATACTCAGCGTTTTTGCGAGCAGAATGGACAAAGGCGTTTAAAACACACATTAAAATGAAACGGAGCCAACATGCGGAAAATGAGCCAACATTTTAGAGATTCCATTAAAGTCTATGGGGCAAAGAAGCGCAGAATCTTCAAGTGATGGACGTTTTTCTGCAAGCGACAAAATGCTCAGATGTCAACATAGCTTCAGAAATGAATTAGTTTTTTTCAAAGCATAAAAAGCGCTATGAAACGCTCAGTGTGAATGAGGGCTTACAGTCCTTTGCAAGATGTTCTCTAGAAGCACAATACTCAAAGAATGTCTGAATTTTTGTAAAGAGTTCCTTGCATTCTTGCAGGGGTTTGTTCCAGAACCTGATACATTTTGTGGGAGGTTGTGGCTTCTTATGAATTGGACAATCGCGATTGGGATTTTCTATCTTCTCACTCTGGTCACCCTTCTTAGGGCTTGTCACAGGACTTGGTAGCATGTTTGTTTTTCTCCCAAATGCAGGATTCTTACAGTCTTTAAATGTATTGTGAGCATACAGGTGAAACTCGAATAATTAGAATATCGTGCAAAAGTAATTGCAGTAATGGCTGCAAAAGGGGCCCAAACCAAGTACTGACTACATATGCATGCTTGTACTTTTCAGAGGTCCGATATTATTCTATGTACAATCCGTGTTTTATTGATTGCATGTAATAATCTACTTTTTTGAGGTTGTGGATTTGGGGTTCTTGGGGTTTTCATGAGCTGTAAGCCATAATCATCACAATTATGACAAATCACGGCTTGAATTATCTTGCTTTGCATGTAATGAGTCTATCTCATATATTAGTTTCACCTTTTAAGTTGCATTAGTGAAATAAATGAACTTTGCACAATATTCTAATTATTCGAGTTTCACCTGTATTTGCCCTTGGTCAATGTTGGACCTCTCGTGGTGGGCTCACTGTGTATAAAACATAGTTAATTTTTAGTTTGTACAATATTTTTTAGGAAAGTACAGATATCAATGAATGGTGGAAAGAAAACTTGATTTTACTTCTTGTTCTTTGAACCTATGGTTGACCACTTCTCTTTGGCTGCTTCAGGTTTAAAACAATTGGATTAACACCATAAGCGACATGTAGATAGCTAAGGCCTGGAAGGTGAGGATCTGCTTTAGCAAGATGTAATTCAAGCCAAAGATCTGTAGAGCCAAAGGAAATCTCACCGCTCCAATTCCTTAGCCGCCATCAGGACACCCCAGGTGCTGGTCTAATAGGTGCATCTCCAACTTGGAATGTAGTAGTATGCGAACAGACCGCACTATCCAAAGAATTCCAATACTTCAGATTTTATTGAAATTCACGGCAAATCCAGTATAACAGTGAATAAAGCAACAAATACCAGCACTGCACACCACCAACCAGCTACAACCTCTCACATGTTTCACCTGTAGGCTTATTCATAGATCTCTATGAAAAAGACTACGGGTGAAACATATGAGAGGTTGCAGCTTTTTTTGCATTTTTAGTTTCCTTATAATACTGGAGTACGTTTTGCAAAAATGCACCATATGCTTAGAATTCAGTGTAATATACTGTGGTTGGGGTTAAGCTCTGTGCTGAAAAGCGATCCTGACAATATTGTCGGGATCCTCCTCTCGCATTGATTTACAGCAGCTTGTAGGAGTTGCTGCTGGTTCATGAGAACCTGTGGAGGCGCAGCAGCTAAAGGCACATCCTATCAAAGTTTAAGTGGTTAAAAAGCCCTTTCTGGTTATCCACAAGGATAAGGTAGCACTAGGACCTAATGCCTTCTTTTCTTCCTAAGGTGGTCTCTGCCCTCCACATTAAGCAGGACATTGTTTTACCATGGTTTCTGGGACCACCCAGAAACTAGAGTGTAAGTGAGAAGATTTGAGGGCAGGCAGCTGGAGGAGAAGGAGATCAGGTAAAAGAGCATGCTAGGGGTACCCTAGGAAAAAACAAGTATTTAACCCTTGTAGTGGAAGGGGAGCTCCACTGCAAGGGGAGTTTTTTCATTTTCCCTGGAAATAGACTTAGGGAAAAACTAGACTTAATTTATGTTATGATGTTTTCCAAAAAATATTTTATTTTCTATGGAATCTTTGGACAAAAAGATGCATAAAAATTGCCATGCAAGGTCCCTTCCTGAAGGCGGCACAGTAACCAAGCACTGTGTTGCCTTGAGGAAGGGACCCATGGTGCCCCTAAACATTGGCTTGATGACTTACAGTATGTGACATTTTTACAATAAAGAAGATTCAATTTGCACTTTGAAGGATTGAGTGTTGGTGACTTTTCTTCCATCATCCTGTGTATTTACACAGTGCCATCCGTGGGTTGTCATTATGAGCAGGGCAGCCTTCAGAAATTTCTGGGCCCCTTACACGGCTTTAGGCCAGGCCCCCCCCCCCCTCCCGGTAATCTCCCCGCACCGACGCCACACTGAGCCAGTCACACTGTTATTATTATACATATATATAGCTCTGACATTTATATACACCGCAATGCTGTACAGAGAACACTGAGCCAGTCATATCAGTCTCTGTACAGAGGAGCTTACACTCTAATGTCCCCCCACAATCACACACTATTATTATACATGTATATAGCTGTGACATAAACCGCAGCCCTGTACAGAGAACACTGAGCCAATCACGTCACTCAAGCTTGGAGCGGTGGAAGCAAAAAGAAAAACTATGGCATGCAATATAGTGAAATGTAAAATTATACAGCAATCAATGCAGAATGGCACCTGCTATAGAGGACTACAAATCCCAGCAATAATACATTATACAGCACAATGCAGAATACCACTAGCTATAGAGGAATACAACAAATCCCAGCAATACATTTATACAGCATGTGGGGGGGTGGGGGGTGGGATGGAGTGTAGTCTTACCTGCACACTCTTCAAGCAACTTAACTTTCTTCTGAGATCTTGGGAATGTCGGCAGCTGCTGTTCCCCCACACTGCAGTCTCCCTGCAACAACGTGATCATTTTGGCGGGCAGTGGCGGGAGAGAGCTCAGAGCTGGGAGAGGCGGGAAATAGGTGCGGCGTGTGGCGTGAAGCGAGCGGTGCGTGTAGAGCCACAAACAGGGGCAACTGATCGAAAGCCGGCTAATCGATGATGGAAAACGTTGACAACATTTTCCATCATCGATTTTAATCGACTTAGTCGATTAGTTTTTGCAGCCCTGGTCACATCAGTCTCTGTACAGAGGAGCTTACACTCTAATGCCCCCCCCCACAGTCACATCAGTCTCTGTACAGAGGAGCTTACACTCTAATGTCCTCCCAACAGTCACATCAGTCTCTGTACAGAGAAGCTTACACTCTAATGTCCCCCCAGTCACATCAGTCTCTGTACAGAGAAGCTTACACTCTAATGCCCCCCCACACGTGATGTCACTTCCGGCGGTCAGATGAAAAGCTGCGCCGATAGGGCCCCAGCCTGCTCCGATGCCTGTATAGGTAATGCTGGGGCCCGGCCCTGCTACGGCCGGCCTCCTCCTGCACTGCGGGGGCTCGGCCGCCTCCTCGCTTGTCACTGGCGGCCGATACTCATGTAAGGGTCC
>NW_017306451.1:433679-497019 GCF_000935625.1 Nanorana parkeri | reverse complement strand
ACATTTTCCATCATCGATTTTAATCGACTTAGTCGATTAGTTTTTGCAGCCCTGGTCACATCAGTCTCTGTACAGAGGAGCTTACACTCTAATGCCCCCCCCCACAGTCACATCAGTCTCTGTACAGAGGAGCTTACACTCTAATGTCCTCCCAACAGTCACATCAGTCTCTGTACAGAGAAGCTTACACTCTAATGTCCCCCCAGTCACATCAGTCTCTGTACAGAGAAGCTTACACTCTAATGCCCCCCCACACGTGATGTCACTTCCGGCGGTCAGATGAAAAGCTGCGCCGATAGGGCCCCAGCCTGCTCCGATGCCTGTATAGGTAATGCTGGGGCCCGGCCCTGCTACGGCCGGCCTCCTCCTGCACTGCGGGGGCTCGGCCGCCTCCTCGCTTGTCACTGGCGGCCGATACTCATGTAAGGGTCCTGGGCGGGCCCTTAAGGCTGCCCGGGCCCCTTACATGAGTATCGGCAGTAGCCTCCTGACGGCGGCCCTGATAATGAGCACCACCGTATTCACTTTGGTCACAGCACTTCATATGTAGGTCATAACTCTGCTCTAAATATGAATGAATAGTAAATACAATGCAACAATACATTGTTGCATTGTATTTACTCAATAACACTTGCAGATTATCTACAAGTGTCATCTTACACAGGAGTGATGGCATTTAGACAGCTGCTCCTGTTGCATAATGCAAGCAATTACTCACTAACTAATTGTCGGTAATAGTAGTGAGGAGATCAGTGGCAGGGGGAAAGGAGTTGAACGTTAGAGCTGCATTCTAAAAATTTCTGTATCTCTATCCTTTAAATTTCTGAAGTGGTCAAAGTAAGAAAAGGTCACTTTCAGTAATAATGTGAAGCTGAATTAAAGTTGGATTTGATTAATCTTTTCTGGCTAATAAATGTATTTGCACACAGCTTGCAGTGTCTGCTCATAGCCAGAATGTTACATTTCAAAGTGTAAAATGGAAAAACTGGTTAAATTCAAAAGGTACTAAAGCCAACACCCAGTCTCTTTTAAATGTTGCCTAATTTTGTGTCATGTGCCTGTGGAATAAATGTCTTCTGCTATGTTCTACCTGAGACCAATTCATTCACTTGTCGTAGTTTATAACTATAAACCTGCATTTCTGTGAACCTTTGTCTCAATTTACTGCAACTGAAATGCTTCCTCTGCCTTTCTGACTCTAATACTGTGATTAATCTACTCAGTGGAGTGTGCAGAAAAGGGGCTATGTGTCTTTTCATCTGTCCAGTCAGCGAGCTTAATTCTTTTAAGTGTCTTGCTTCCTTGTATTTTTCCATGAACAATTTGCATGTGTCTTGAAACATGCATGCCATATGGACTCCTACTGAAAATATGTCCTATGAGCAGCTGTAAAATCAGATATGTTATTTTTCTGAACAGCTATTTTGATTTGTTCGGGAAGGCATGCATTTAACTGCAATGCTAACAAAACTACAATTGTCTCTGTTTATAGCTCAACCTGGCAAGCTAATTATATTTTATTATTATTATACAGGATTTATATAGCGCCAACAGTTTGTGCAGCACTTTACAATACCTTTCTACTGCTGAGTGCCCAATAAGCTGTTAACAGTTCTCAGGAACTTATCCTTTACGTTGTTTAACTTGGTCCAGAGAAAAAAAAGGTCACAAATGGAGTACATTTTTGTTTGCTTAACACTCCCTGTATGCTCACATTTAAAGCAAACCTAAAGTGACATTTTACTTGCCAAAGCACCACTGTCATGGAATTCTTTAGGTCAGCCAGTGAGATCACTCATCACATTGATAGGCCATAGTGAGGCAAGAGTATGGACATGGTCTAGAAGGGAAAGTGGGTGGGATAATTTGGGTAATGTTTGGATATACTCTTTAAGGAATGGTAGTGCCCCTCCTGTTGTTTTCTATATGCAAAAGCACTAAACATACAGAAAGAGATCCTTAGCCAATGATAAATAGGATCATACACATACAACAGAAGCAAAAGTTTTGCCTAGCTTATCATCAAAGAAGAACTCTCTGGACAGAGTAATTCTTAACCCTTGCAGTGGGACTATTCCAACACTGCAAGGGTTAAATTCTCATTATCGTCTAGGGACAAAAATAAAAAAAGTATACTCATCAGAATCTCGGAGCCAGCTGGATGTTGGACTGCTCCCTGCAGTCTCGCTCCCCCTCCGCTCCAGCAGTCTAAGGTCCTGTGAATCATCACATCACATCATGAGGACACTGAGGGACATTACATCGCTGGAATAGAGGAAGAGACAGGCGCTAGGGACCAGTCTAATAGCCAGCCGGATGCCAGGCTCAGGTAAGTATAACTATGTAACATCATATTTTTGTTTTATAGACCAGGAATCAATTTAGTCTTATTTGCATAGCGATGTTATTTTTTTGTGTTTTCTTTTTCCAATTCATGTTTAAATAAAGTTATTTATAAAGTACATGTATGCACATTAAATTAAAATTATTTCTAAAGTGCATGTATGCACATATCCCGAAACCAAAGTAGTGACAGCACTGTTAAAAGGGGGAAACATTTCATGTACAAATAAAAAATATGAAGGTACTATAAACTATGCAAGGTTTCAGTTTTCAATTGGTGTTTGATGTGCTAAGCAAGGGTTAATGCTGCATAGGTCTGTTGGTGCATGTCTCCTCACCTCCTCCATCATGGTGTTGTGTGTTCCTCCTCTTGATTGATAGGCTCTGCACTGTGAACCCACCTTGAGCTTTTGACTGGTGTTCTCTGACTGGATGTACACAGTGCACATCTTGTCAATCAAATAAAGACTTGTGCAGAACTGTACAATACCATGAAAAAAAGAGAAGATCCAATATTTGTTCAACCAATGTTCTCAGGTGGTTTTGTACAGTGGAGCTTAAAGGGGTCGATCTTACATACATTTTGGGGTTGCATCTATGCCCCTGATCACCCAAGTGATCCAGTACTGTGGCATATTGATATTGATTATTTCTATACATTAATATTATTTGATTTTTAATAGTAACATAAAGCCACCAATATATATGTTTACATCTTGATCTTAACACATTGGTCTTGGGTGTGTTATATTAGAGAAATAGATTATATTGACTTCTTGCTTTATGAATATCTCTTTCCACCAAAAGTTGCCAACCATCCACTGTCTATAAGCTGAATCCAAGTGGAGGTCCAAAAGTCTTTATATCAAGGGTAGGCAGCCTTGGCACTCTGACCTGTGGCTGTCAGAGTCTTACAATGCCTCTTGGGACTTCTAATTCCACAACAGCTGGGGTGCCAAGGATGCCTACCCCTGGTTTACATGATGGTTTTGACACCAATATGAGCAAAATTGGGAAAATTTGAGATGTCCTTTGCCCAGTCCGGGGTAAGAGTATAACTTTTTTTCCCTTCATGCCTAGAAAGTGGTGACTTGCAGTCTTTTTATTTAGCGCAAATTCTTAGGTGCAGTAACCCCTAGCCACCAATCAGAAATCACTTTGCCAAAGCTAGACAGATACAAGATGGATTTTGACTGGTGGTTTTGGTTAGCTGGACTTAAATAACACTAAACTCAGGAGTTAAATCCTAAAAATGCATTAAATTACCTTAACTATTAACAAAAAATTATCTTATTTTTGCATCACTCAGCTGTAGATCCTCAAATCATCTCTGAATTGGTGCTGACACTGTCCTTCCTTCTGGAGGGTGCCTACTTTTGTTCTCCATGGTCACTGTGTGTGTTGTAAAGTAGTCACCGCTCCAAGCTTGCTCCAGTAATGGACTACATTCTCAATACAAACCAGTGAGCTAAACATGAGACTGTAGTTTATCACAGGATCAAGCTTGGAGCAGGGGCTACTTTACAATACACACAGGGACCATGGGGAACAAAAGTAGCCACCCTCCAGAAGGAAGGACAGTGTCAGCACCAATTCAGAGATGATTTGAGGATCTATAGCCGAGTGATACACAAATAAAGCACATTTTGTTAAAAGTTAAGGTACTTGAATGCCTTTTAAGATTGAACTCCTGAGTTTAGTGTCACCTTAAAGTATATTTATAGTTAGTTGTTATTTTTCAGTTTTATTTAGAGTAGGGAAGGGTTAGAAGTTCTGTCAGGCTTATATTGCTTGACACAAATCCATCCATAACCTTAGGTGTGCTGGCTATTTGTACTCTTAGGTTTATATTGTCGTGTTCTCACTGGGGAGATTCACCCTCCCACCATACCCAACAGGATCCAGACAGCAAAGAAACAAACTGACAAGGGTTCTAACCATTCCCTACCCTATCTAAAACTAAAAAAAGTTTGCACTTTAATTGCACTTTAAGAATTAGCTTTTCAAAGCAACTTCAGGTTGCATAAGACCATACTTATAATTGAAAATGTAGCATTGTTCAAATTTTCAAATGTGATCTTTTAACTTTTATTTAGACGCAGAATGTGATGTATGACCTCATGTCTGAACTGCAAGAACGAAATGACGATCTTGAGAAGAGGATCATGACCTTGGAGACCAAGATTGACTCCCTGAATGGTACTCTTCATGCTCTTCCAGGGCTTATAGCTCAGGCTCTGCTCCGAGAGCAGGGAGAACTCTTCCTCCTGCGGTCCCACAGGCCTTTTCCCCCTTCCAACAGCTCGGACAATTCATGGAGCCCCCCTCGGAGACGTACCTCTCCTTCCACTGCCCCTCACACCTCTTCAGATAGCGGCTGAGGAGAGAAGAGGACAGCTGGAATTCAGGGTGGGAGTGGTGGAGTGAAGACCTAACAAGCTCACCTTTTATCCATAGCCACTATGTGGTTTAATTATGTCAGCTTTTTTTCTTAAAAGCCTTGGATATTTGTTAACCCCTGAGGGTTCTTTGAAAATGCTGGAGTGAAAGTTCTATCAAAAATGAAAAAGAAAATATAAAAATGTTTGTGTAAACACGCACACGCGAGTACGCGCATGGCGCGATTATCTCTCTCTCTGTTACAGGGTGATCCTGCGCAGTGATGGGGTATAGTCCAGTCTAGATAGATTTCTAAATCAGTCTGCTAAAGAAATCTCCAAATTGTATTTATTTTGTTTTAAAATAGGTTTTTAAGGTTGTCTGCCTTGTGTTTTGTTACTGATGCAATTACCTTTGTCCTGAGGCTTGCAGCTTCATGTTTTTAAAAACTGATGGGCAGTCAGCCATATTTTTTTAAATCCCCCCCCCAGCCAAAAGAAAAAACTGTGTATGTACATAAAGATATATAAATAGGAATCGAGTTGATAAAAATAGTATAGATTTTAAAGAGCCACATATGAATGAGATGGGACTGCATGTAACCTTGTTTTTGTCAGAGGAAATTGCAACATTCATCTGGCAGGAAGGTGTTGAGTTGTTAGTGGACCATTAATTGGTCTTAAACGTACGTGTGTGTGTTTACATATATATAAATATGTATATATAAGTATAGCCATATATATTTATATATACATATATAGTATACAAGAAAGCATAACTCTGTATTTTTTTATACTTTTTGTTTCTGGAGTGGTGTAATATGTAGTATGTCAGAGTTACTGCCCCACTGGGTGACAAGCATTATTGGACGAGGGCCATGGTAAATGGTGTGTGAGATTGGTATCTGGTTCTTAAAAAATCTGTAATCTTTTTTTCTCTCCCTTCCCCCCTCTCTCTCTCTCTCTCCCTCGCTCTATCTCTCTATGTTTTCTTAAACAATATATTCAGCATATTTGCATTGCATATATGCATTCCACACAGAAGCCATTTTGTTTAAAGTCTATGTGTATCCAACCTTTTTTTGGTTTTGGATAGGGCAGAGAATGGATAAAACTCATGTTATTTTTTACTGTTTGTGTCTTGCTGGAGAGATTTTCATAAATTTTCTGTCCTTGAGGTACAACAGGAAATGAGAGAAGATCTCCACTAAGTGAGGGGAATTCCCGTCTTAAACAGTTTTCACCAGAACAAAAGTCCCCATTGGGTAATTTACCCTCACCATTTTTTGCAATGGTAATGGGGACAGAATGGGTGACACAGGAATAAAAACTTAACAGTGGGTCTTAACTCTACCCAAAACTTTAAAAAAAATGCCTTTTCAAACACTTATTCTCTTGAAACAAGAGAACGAGTTCTTCAAGAAAACATGCAGTTCTTGATATTTTTTATTCTAGAATTAAAATGTTATTCCCAGAAGCATACCATTATTCATTGTATAAAGCCCTAGCACCTTTACCACATTTCTACTCAACCTGGCCAACTTACAAGTAAATACATAACTTAAAACAGATGGAATTATTCTGAACCAGATCCAGTCTCAATATGACACCTAGTCCATGTTTCTCCCACTGCACCCGTAGGTCAGTGTAGGACACTATGATGCCCACTTAGGAGGGTTGTAGTCTTCCCAAGGACACTGTTGGATTCTGTATTGACCATTATAACTTGAAGTGGGGAATTCTGTATGCAATGGGTTAATAAGGTTATGAGTTAGTTAATTGGATTTAACACTAGATTATAATTTATTTTTTAAGTTAGAATTTTCAGTGCACGCCAGTAGTAAATGTATGGAGATGACAGCAGCCTTTAGTGTAGAAGAAGGAAATGAATAGTGAGAAACTGTCTGGGTTGGGTGTGTTATTCTGTTTGGGTAGGCACTTGGGTATTGTATGTTTATGCCATTTGTTAGCATTAGTCTGAGTTTTCTGCAGACATGAAAGACGTCATTGGTGGTAAAATCAGAGCCACTTATGTTAGAAAGCTTTATGATAGATATTAGGTAAAAACTAAAAACATGGAATATTACTGATTAACTTTTTAATTATTCTATATAGTCAGTGTTGGAAGATGGGCTATGTAGCATGATGCTTTTACTGGACCTAATACACACCTGAATATTCAAATTGTAGGTCCACAGATGGTATATTTTTTAATGTGAAAACAGTTGTTGGTTCAGTTCACTAATGCATGATGCCATGTACTCCATCTGTCCATCAGCACCACAATCTGGAGGGAGAATGCTGCTGCATAAATGTTGAGTTTTTTATGGATGATACCAGGTATACTGGGTAAGCATGTTCTATATGAAACACTATTTCCATAGAGGGCACTGACTACCTTCCAGAATCTAGTCAGCTTCCAACTTCACTCCAAAGCAGGTATTCTTGCTGAGGAAAACCAACCACCTCTCAACTCCAAAATGTGTACAGTGTCTATCCAGCACTGAAAAGGTTGATACCCCCTGCATTTTAGGAAGGGTTGGTAATGTTAGTTACCCAGCTCACACTAGTAATATCTAATTTCTAGGTTTTTATTTTAACGGACGTAAAAAAGATACTTAGAAGCTATAACCAATTTTCTAGAAAATATCAGAATGCCACAGGTCTAGAAAAAGAAATAAACTCTGTTGGAGACTTTTTATGGCTTACTGTGATTTGTTTGTTTGATCATATGCTGCTGTGCAACACTGAACACTTCTTCTGTAGCACTGTTCATGCATTTTGACATTTAGAAAAAATAATAATTAACAACATTAGCCGCAGGCTGAGTTGTGGCTACAATTCTTCATCAGTAAAGAAAAATGCATAAAAAAGTAGCCCACCAGATACAGAAAATCTCAACTGTAGTTATATACTTATTAAAGGAGAACTATGAGATGAGTGATTTCCACTCATCTCATAGTTCTAAGCCGACCTGTGACAATGAGACTGTCACAGGTCGGCTCAGTAGATCGGGAGGTGAGGGAACACATACCGGGTTCCCTCACCTCTCGATCCTGTCACGGCTCTCTGCCGTGACAGGAGGAGGGGCTGGATTCCCCTCCCCCGCTCCGATCTGCCAGCGCTGACTGGCGGAACGGACGGGGGAGGGGGTGGGTACAGCTGGCTCTGCCTCTAGGTAGGCAGAGCCAGCTGTCACTCACGCAGCTGGGCGGATCCCGTCATCTACGTCGGGATCCGATCCAGGTGCGGCGTCTCAGTATACCGCGAGCTGTAGCTCGCGGTATACTGAGCTTAGGGTAACGGGAGGACGCTAGTTTGTGTCCTCCCGTTACCCTAAGGAGAACTATGGGGAAAAAACTGACCCCATAGTTCTCCTTTAAAGCCCAATTCCTGTTTTAATGTATTCAAAAAATATCAGTAGCCCAGCAATTACAAATATAAAAAATGTTCAGGAACAGTGTCATCAGGGGAAAAAAGTAATAAAGGTCCGACCCTTCCCCACACTGCTAAAAAAAAAAAAGTTTTAGTTGTTGCCTTTTTCTCCACTGAAGAAATGTTCCTTATCCCAGGAGGTTAAGCAAAGACAAATCTTCCAAGGTGCTGTATTGGAAGCTGGATACAACTACAGAACTCTGCATACTGAATTTAACATATCACAACTAAATGCAAGGACAGAAGCAAAGAACAACAAAACAGTGAAACAGAAATTTGCAAAAATCCCAGTACATTGTATCCCAGAAATCCCAGTGCAAGACACAGGCAGTCACTCAGAGCAATACAAGTGATAAGCTTACCCTTGTGATCCTTTTGTTACCGGCCATTGTGTTTAGTCAGCGAGTCACCACAACTAGCTCCATACTTCTCAATTGTCTGGAAGATCATGGCCACTGCCCAGCATTCTGGTCTGGAAACCCAGTCCTTGTTCTTAATGAAATGCATCTGCAGAAGTATGAGCTCAATCACCATTCACACAGAGCAAAAGCCTGCCAGGAGAAGTGCTGTCCATATTAAAGGATACTTCTATAATGTACTCCAAGAAAAGGATTTTACAGGACAACATCTTCTTCTCATACATTAAAGAACACAGGATGGTAATCTGAAACTATAGGGCGGCACTCGGAAAGTGGGATGATCAACACAGCAAACAAACCAACAGGCCCATGTAGCCAATGGTTCAATAGTAGGGGCTTGATAGGACTCAGCGAGCCACATGAAACACCTTACAACTAGAACAGGCATCAGATGAGGCCTGAACATCCACCTGGTAAAATATGACAAACAAATGAACAGAAAACCAGATGACAGCCTCGAAAATCTGAGAAACAGATGTCTGATGCTAAAAAGCCAATGAAGCACTGGATGATCTGGTGGCATACACATTAACAGGGAAGGTTGGAACCCTATTCTTTAGACCAGAGCTCAAAATTTCCACTCGCCCCCTCGCAAATTGCGAGTGAAAATTTCGTGGGGGCGAGTGGAAATGAAGCTATTGAGTCTGGCACTGTCATGGACAGAAGCGGCTGCTCGTCCAGCCATAGATGATCGATCAGCAGCTCCTCCTCAGAGCGCAGAGCTGACTAGGGGAAGTGTCCTGGCTGCTTGCATTGCACATGCTCAGTGCAAGTTTTCTTTCCCAGAGAGTGTCAGCGTCAGTGTTCCCAGGGCAACCCGGCCGCCCGGCCGTGGCTCTGAAACCCGATCTTTCTGCTGTAACTGAGTGAACTCTGCAGAAGTTAGAGCAGTGATTAACCCCTACTGTGCCACAGGATCTATACGGTTTGGGCACACAAATGTATTGATTAATATAAGCAAATGTGTTTGTGTAATGCTGATGGTATGCCCTGCGTGTAATGCTGCGTGTATGCCCTGCGTGTAGTGCTGCGTGTATGCCCTGCGTGTAATGCTGCTGGTATGCCCTGCGTGTAATGCTGCATGTATGCCCTGCGTGTAATGCTGCTGGTATGCCCTGCGTGTAAGCCCTGTGTGTAGTGCTGCGTGTATGCCCTGTGTGTAGTGCTGCGTGTATGCCCTGCGTGTAGTGCTGCGTGTATGCCCTGCGTGTTGTGTGTATGCCCTGCGTGTTGTGCTGCGCGTATGCCCTGCGTGTTGTGGTGCGTGCATGCCTTGCGTGTTGTGCTGTGCGTATGTGTAATGCGCTGCATGTTGTGCTGTGTGTGTTGTGTGTGTGTTTGTGCTATGCCTGGTATTGGTCCAGCAAGAGAATGATTAGTTTGTTCCCAGGTACACTTGGTACATCTGTGCAAAAGAAGGATAGGATGGAGTGGGGTCAGGCAGGGCAACTGGTGGCGAGTAACTTTTAAGGCCTGGCTAGTAGCTCAGGACCTGAAATTTTGAGCCCTGCTTTAGACCCTTGGTTCTCAACTGCTGGGTTGTGACCCAAAAGTGGGTCACGACTCCGTGTTCAGTGGGTCGCCGCGTGCCTTTAATACATGCATTGCTTACAGCTCCCTCGCGTGCCCTGTAGAGGTGCATGGACCAGAGTGACATCACATTCTGCCTCCCAGCACCTCTACAGGGCGCGTAAGGGACAAGCAATGCACATATGGATGGAGCTCCGTCACAGCACAGCAGCCCACATTGAACCCCAGGCTGAGGATCCACTCCAGTTCTCATAAGGTAGGGAGACTGGGTGGATCTTTAAAAAAAAAAATATTTGGGAGTGTGTATGAGATTGTGATTGTGTCACTGGTTGTTGTGTGTATCTGTCAGTGTTTTTGAGGGCCTGTTCATACTAATACAGTGCGTTAATTGAACAGTCCTGTGCGGTTAACACACTGTACAACGCAATTGCACCTACTACACGTTCTGGTGTGGGAGGTGTGTTGTTTGCCATTCATATGAAAAGCACCCCAAACGCACCGCCCACCCACAGTTCAATCGCCCGCACCGGAACGCATGTTACCGCAATGCCATGTGTTCCATTGCAGTGCGGCTTTGGTTACGACTCAATGACCAAGGACAAATGTGGGTGCTGAGGTACACAGGTTGAGAACCACTGCTTTAGACTATGAGCTTAAATGATGAGCTACATCCAACTCAAAATAGTGGATTAAGAGGCAGGGTGGAACCTATGGGAACCTTCAGGAATGACATAGAGTGAATATGACTGTCTAAAAGAAGCTGTAGGTGAGAGACAGACTCAAACATTGCATACCATTTCTAGGCAGTGGAGATAAATCTCCCTGGAATGTTTTGAAGCAGGACATAAACAGGGAACAACAATATCCCAATTATGGTGAAAAAAATAAACTACCTTGGGAAGTTAAGAGGCCTTAGGCCTCAAAACAGCCTTTTTCTGCATTACACAGAAAGGGCTCTTTACAGAAAAAAAGATCACAAATTCACCTCATAGATGTGTAGATGTGTAACTTAGCAACGAGGAAGGCATACAGGGTCACCCTTTACAAATATTTTCACTAAGAATTGAGAGACAGTCTTTGGATAGTACTCAAGGCTAAATGCTGATCCAAACTTAACTGGAGGAAGGACAGGATTCAGCACGAAGTACTTCCTGGGATGGAATTTCCTAGCCTCACCCCAAGGGATTTATGCATTCCAAGTGCAAATTTCTAGACTATAAGAGTACAGGGCTGACCGAATCTAAGAAGCCCCTTTCCCCTAGAACCTGGGCTTTAACAGCCAAATCGTTAAAGCCAGCAACCAAAAAACAGGATGGTGAACCGACCCCTGGGACAGAAGATGCGGACGATCCAGGAGGGCCCACTGAAAGTCTGCCAAGAGTATGACTATATACAAATACTGCATCCTCCTGGGCCAGTGAGGATCACCACAATGCCCTCCACCCTGATCTTGTGGATTAGTGAGGAAAGGCATAGATCAGGTTATACTGATGTCACATAGTCACCAGAACATTCACTGCAAAGGCATGAGAATCTCTAGTAATGGTGATAATCCTGTCCAGTTTGTTGTTGAACCCGGATGCCGGGAGGTTCACATGTCCCCCACATGTGACAAAGCATAAAACACCTCTGGTTGAAAAGACCATTCTCCAGGATCCATACATTAACCACTGAAGATGTTCGCCTGCCAATTTTCCACATTGGGAATGTACATGGCAGGCAGGGCCGGAATGTAACGTTTAGCCCAGGTCAAAATCAGGTCTGCTTTTCTTTGAACTGCATGACTTCTGGTGCCTCTCTGATGATTGATTTAAGCCCCTGCATTGACACTGTCCAACTGTATCCTGATTGGGTAGCCTTGCAGCAATTATGAAATTAAAAGAATACTAAGTATTGTGAGAAAAGACAGTGAAAATTGTAATGTTCCCTCACATTGGTGGTAAGTGGAGAAAGGCCCTCTTACACAGGGCCATCTTTAATGCAGGGCAAAAGGGGCAGCTGCCCAGGGCCCAGCCATAGTTGTGGGGCCCAAAGCAGCTGCCCCTTCAGCCCACATAAGATAAACATGTGCCTCCTGTCTGCGTACACGGCGTCGGAGCTCTACAGACAGGAGGCTACACCCAGCACTGCGGACACAACTCCGGGCTCGGCCCACTATCAAGCCCTACCCCCCTGCTCCTCTCTGTACTCCGCTCGCCTGTGTTGTCTGGGGCCTGCTGGGAGCCTGCACCGTGCCCTGAGCTGTCACCCCTGCTGTGTTCCCTTTTCAGAGCTTCACACCAAGTAAGTGCCCATATATGCTGCAGTATATGTATGCAACAGATACATATACTCTGTGCAATACATTCATATGTAGAGCAGATTTCTGATATTGCTTATCTTGTTCAATCTATGCTGCTGAAGCAGGATTTAGATTTTTTAAAGGAAATGTCATCATGTTCTATGACTGCAGGAAAGCTTCCTGTGTTTTCAATACTAGGGATGCTCTTTCTCCTTGCTGTCTCTCCTGGCTGTCTCTCCTCACTCTTTCTCCTGTCTGTTTCTTCTCGCCCTCTCTCCTGGCTGTCTCTCCTTGCTATCTCTCCTGGCTGTCTTTCCTCGAACTCTCTCCTTGCTGTCTCTCCTCACTCTTTCTTGGCTGTCTCTCCTTTTTCTCTCCCCTGGCTGTCTCTGTTCACACTATCCTGGCTGTCTTTTCTCGCTCTCTCTCCTTGCTGTCTCTCCTTGCTCTTCCCTGGCTATCTCTACTCTCTCTCCTTCCTGTCTCTTCTCACTCTATCCTGGCTCTCTCTTCCTGCTCTCTCTCCTGGCTGTCTCTCCTCACTCTTTATCCTGGCTGTCTCTTCTCTCTCTCCTGGCTGTCTCTCCTCTCTCTCTCTCTCTCTCTCCCCTGGCTGTCTCTTCTCTCTCCCTTGTCTGTCCTGTCTCTCTCTCCTGGCTGTCTCCCCTCTCTCTATCCTGGCTGTCTCTTCTCACTCTCCTGGCTGTCTCTGGTCACTTTCTCTCTTGGCTGTCTCTCCTCGCTCTCTCCTGTTTATTCCCAAAAAAAATTGCAGTATGGCACTAGACTGTTTGGGTTGCGCTTGAAGAAAAGGCAGCAACCCTTGAAGCACCATTCTGTTTACTAAGCATTGCATAGTGTTGCTCCGCCTCTGCCGTATACTGCCAGTAGAGCTGGGGGGGGGGGGGGAAAATGTTTGTCCAGGTTCCAATCAATATTAAAGACGGCCCTGCTCTTACATTGATGGTAAGTGGAAATGTGCCCCCCTACACAGGTGTTCAGTGAAATTAACTGTTACTTGTTATGTGCCACAGTTGTCAGTGTACCACAATTGCCAATGTACCACAGTATTGTGTTGATTGCATATTGCCACACTTGTGCACGGCTTACCACAGTTTAGTGCTATGGTGCCAACTGTGTAATCTGTCTTCAATCTTTGTTTTGAGGACTAGCTCAAATATATATATATATTTTTTTTTTTTGTTTTTGTTTAAATTATATAATATTAAAAGACACATTTCATCATTATGAATATAAAGATATGTACAATATATGTGAAATCTCAGTGTTTTATACTTTATTGCATTCAAAGGTTGACGCATTTCAAGAATTTTACCTCCTTCTTCAGGACCAGTATGGAAGATAACCACTGACAGAAATTACTTGTATGGTCATGTATGTACATTTGCCTAGAATAATAAATATAGTTATACATGATATCACATGCAAGCATTGAATCTTAAAATAATAGAAATCATCAAATGACACACTTGGTCACTTTTTACATTAAACAAATACTAGTACTAGAACCTTTCAAGTTACATTAGTAAAGACATAAATATATATCATGCATCCCCCATATATATGAGCAAAGATTATTACTCATCATTAAATATGAGAAATTATATAATTGAAATGCATATACATGCTCACGTATCATATAGAAATGGTAAAAAGCTAATGCATGGATTCCCTTGGAGCAAACAGGATAGAAACCAGAAAGATTATGTATATTACTCCCACATGTATGAGGTTCAGGAGCTCTCTGGCAATTGGATTTGTAGCAATGTTTGGCCAAAAGGCGATCTTGTGGACAAGTTCACTCAGGTAGCCAAAGTAAACCCCATAATACTTTGCCTGACCTGTAAACTCTGGTCAAGCCAAGTCAAAGATTATGCCCAATAATGGGGCTTTGAAAATTAACGAGGATCTATATGACTGCACAACGTGATTGAAAAAGTAAACTTTTTCGGGGGTTTGTTTCTTTTTAATAAAGGGTTTTTCAAATGTCTGGGTGTCATTATTTACACTTTCACTTTTTTGGTGAATGAGTAGTGAGTACTGGAAGGGGGCTTCCAGATTCCAATTAGCCCCACAAATTGTAGACACCTGCAACAACCGAGCCAGAGTTGTGGGGAAGCCCTTGTCCTCATAAACATGGTGACATGGTACTTTGCCAGGGGATTCTCACCTGGTAGGGCACCCCCAATAACGAGGGCATGTGGCTCTTGGTATGGTTCGGGGGGGAACAACTGCCAAACTTTTTAGCATGTTCAACAAACGTACCCTCAAATGGAACTAGAGCAAGTTTGTCCATCACCAATGGCTGAAACTTGTCCTTAGACACGATAAAGACAAGCCGCCATATCAGCAATACAGAGCCATACCGTGCCACAAATTAAAATAACTTCCTGGAGTAGGACATTCCTATGCCATCATTAGAAGATCATAAGATGACACATGCAAAAAGATAACATGACATTAACTGGCTGACAAATCTCAGTTACAAAGATTAATATTTCTAGTTACGACAGTGTGTTGTGAGGATCACTTTATGAAAGATTCACTTGATTTTACCATTGAATATGTACAGAATATTGCATCTTAAATTAAATAATGAGAAGTATAAAACTGATTTTCAGAAATTCTGTGCAAATGTATTAATCTATCCATGGATCATGTGGAGTGAAACAGAGTGCCAAATTTAAAAAGAGGAAAACACTGCCGAAATATACAATCATCCAAGTGTGTTTCATCTTTATTCTGGAGAGCACTTGTCTACAGAATGTAAAGATTATTGCTGCTAAAAAACAATCAGTACATCTCTAATGTTCCTCATGGATAACTCCCTAGGTGACAGCATCAAAATAAGCTTATACTGCCACCTGCTGATCACAGATAAAACTACAACAAGGTGTATGCTAACATAACCTTCAAGGCATCACTCCTAATTGCCTAATTGTTTTCACATTTTGGCAACTATGAGGTATATATCAGTAAAGAGCCAGTCCTATTTATTTATGACAAATAACATTTTAAGTAGTGCCCATAAAAATACAACAGGTTTTTTTTTAACCTAGAATATTCAAGTCAGTAAAGACAGACATCAAGTCATTATGATTGACCAGGGTTTACATCGCCAGACTCTGTGATTGACATGGATTATATCTCTGAACTTTGGGATTGGTGCTGGTTTACATAGAATACTTAAAGGCTAGTTTTGTTTTCCCTCCCCAATGTTAGTGTAGGGACTTACCTTAAATCATGCCTCTTAATCTGATCTTCTGCTTCTATAGTGTAGTTTTCAGATGTCCCTCCAGCGCTGGTGTGGGTCTCCAATCCAGCGCTGACTCCTCTGTCCTCCTCTTCTCTGATGTCCCATGGAGTCTGTGTGGGTGCACGCAGCTCCATATACTTACCTTGCGTCTTTCCTCGTCTCCCGGGCCGAACATCTGAACTGCGCATGTGCCCGCCCCAAGATCCTTTGCGGTCCGAGAAATATTCAGATGTTCAGGTGGGAGCGTGCGGCGGAGACACAGGTAAGTATTAAGCCTTTGAAAAAGTTTTTTTTTCCCTAATCGTTTGAATATATCTACTGCTTGCTAGCAGTAGGTATATGCAAAAACATGCAAGGGTTTAATAACCCTTTAAGTCAGTGAAATAAAACCTTGAAATGACTTCAGTTATGTTTGCAAATAATGAGAAGTTTGGTGAATCAGGGGCTCTACAATCTATGACTTCTGTGGACACTGCTGGACTCTAGTCAAACATGGCATGAGTGCAGACATCTCAACTCTCCCGGGAGTTCCGGGAGTCTCCCGCTATAAGATAGCGGCTCCTGTATGCCCGCGAGAGAAACATTTTATCCCGGAAAAGTTTACTTTGCTCTCTCTATTGAAATAGCCAGTAACAGCCTAGCTATTCATTCCCATGGGCCACTACTGCTCTCAATAAGCATATGTGGACCTGAAGTTCTCCTTCAGGTCCTCTTCAGCTGATTAATAGCAGTAGTGGGCGGTTGCAATAGCCAGTCTGCTATTGGCTATTGCAAATTGAAATAGCTAATAACAGCCTAGTTATGCATTCCCATGCAGTCTGTTGTTGTTTTTTTATTTTGACGGCAGGAGCTGTCAGAATACAAAAAAAACCCCAGCAGATAGCAAGGGAAGAATTAGCTTCTCTGCTATCTGCCATCATTTAGAGAGGCACCTCCCTGAAATGACTTTTTACAGGTTGGGATGCCTGCGAGTGGGACCCATCTCATCTTTTCATTCCTGCAATACAAAAAGCATGCTAAACCCATATAGTGGGCTTAGAAAAGGGTAGGGTAACTAGCTTTCTGACACTGTAGGCATGCTGGGACTCCAAGTTCCACATGTCTATCTCTTTCTCTGCTATGTCATGTGCTGGGAAAGAGGTCAGGAAAAGCAATGATCTAATATCATATCCAATATGGTAATCCAGTATATACACCAACGCTTGTCCATTTTAGCAGGACCTCTGATCTCGGACACCCAGTATACAGACTTTTATATAATACCAGCTGCACACATGCAACAGATCAAGGAAATTAGACCAAGGGAATCAGGTCTGGAAAAGCATGTATATATTACATGCAAGCATGATGACACTTCCTCTCAGAGTAAGGGCCTGTGTCCACAGGCTTTGGGCACACAAAAGCCAGTTAACACAGACCCTATATAATGACATATTCCTCACTCAAAAACGAAGTGCCAGAACGCGTGCATGTAACTTACTAAATACATGCTCTTCTTGTAACAGATGCCCTTTTCCTAAGGTCAGCCGGGGACTTGAAAATACTTGGTTTGTTGGATCACTAATGTCAGTGGGCCTGGGGCAGCTGTGCTTTTTTTCTGTAGTAGTTACTTTTCCTGACTTTATGGGTGAGCCATTACACTCTCCAATGAGACTAGTAAGGACAGTCTCAATACACGAGGTGGTGGCAGCTGGTGGCTCTTAATAATGAAGTCAGAGAAACTTAGAGCGCATTAACAAAGTTAAACTTAAACCAAGAGAGGCAGAGAGTAAGCTTTTATTGGCTAATACAGGCATTACCAGTCTTCTTGGGGTATCTGCTTTTCCTGAAGACTTTTACTTAAGCAGGATGTTTGGCATGACTTAGATGTCGAAGCAGAAGTTCTTCTGTTTCCATATTGCAGTATGGTTTATCACAGGGAGACAGACCAAAAACAATAGGCACATTTTTATTTGTCCTGCAAAAAGTAATCAAGCTGTTGAGGGACAAGGGACCCTTATCCACCGCCAATGCCCCAAGGTTTACACATGATTGAAAATAATCAGAAAAAAAATACTGTGAGTAGAAGGGACTTAATAAAATAAGTGTTATCTAAAGGTTGCAGAAAAATGCAGACCACACACCAGGTCATAGAAGTCACTGTCTGCAAGAGTGATAATGTAATTTTGACATTTTGTTTTAAAAAAGGTAAAAGTTTCTTCTCTTTATAACAATGCAAGGATTGAAAACCACAAAAAATGCTAGCCAGGATCATGGTCCGGATGAACGTTTTAGCATGCGGTTAGTGTAAACAGGCCCTAATTTACAATTCATAAAAGAATTAAGAGCAGGACCTAAACTGTCAAACTGCAGAGAAAGTGCCTCTCCCTGTGTTATTATCAGAGCACTGTGGCAGCCAGGTGCAAAGAGCTCCAGACACAGAACAGGTGGCTTTTGCACTGCCAGTGGAGCACCACTGGCTACGCAAGCAGAACCATAATCTCCCAGTGTATTCTGCAGGGCTGAGCTATCAGTCGGACAGCTTAGTCCTGCACAGTGCAGGACAAAGCTGGGCAATGCAGAAGAGGCTCCCACCCCAGCTTTGCCCCCACATGATGGCAATTCGGGGCATGTGGATTTTCTGCCCCTGCCTCGGGCTAGCCCTGGGAATTGGTAACTGGTACTAATGTACCCCTGTACTCATTCCTCTGGGAGGGGTCATATATCTAGGTGCCCCCTTATTACAAAGGAATTTTCTAGATTCCAAAGTAAATCCCCCATAATAATCCCATCTCCTTCTTGGTGGTGTCTTGTAGGGGAGGAGGCTTTGTTGCACTCTCCTGCATGATACCCCCACTGTTGAGAGGCATGTGGCCTGGTCTGGTACAGGAAGGGAGGGTACAGGCACAGGGAATTTTAAGGGGGAATTTAAGGGGAAACCCATGGTGTTTTTTCCCTTTTTTTCGAAGTTACTAGAGACAAGCAGCACAGGTAGCATTTTTACTACAAAAATAAAGAGACTTCTTAGATTACAGCAGTGTAAAATTGGCCAGCAGCAGGATAATTTTAAATAGCAATTTTAGACCCAAAGTTACTAGAGACCATGAGCACAGGTAGGGATTTTTCAATACAAGAATGAAGAGACTGCAGAGGATACAGCAGTGGAAAACTGGCCAGCAGAAGGACATTTTTAATCAGGGATAATAGCTCTAACTGGTGCGTGCCTAACATTTATCTACGGGCATAGGGGGAAAGTTGAATGCGATTTATATACGGTTGGGTATTTTAGCACAATGTTCTCCCAGTTAGTTTTATCTTTATTTCAAATGATGAAGCAGCGAGTAACAAGTGAATTGCTTTGAGCATCCCAAACTTTAAAAAAGGCCATAACAACATAAATAACAGTATAACCCAAAAATAAGAAAAAACTCAAAAATGCTGCGTCCTGAAACATAGCCCATTTTTAAAAGGGCTTAATTTGCCCAACAATTGCTGCCTGCTATGAACATAAAGAAATTGGGAGGAATGTACCTGATAAATATATTATAAACTTTCGATAGGCACAATATCAGTTAGAGCAGGGGTGGGGAACGTGATTGGTCTGGCCCTACGAGGCAGCAGCCGGCTCCCCTAGTGTGACCTGCAGACTGAAAGAGGTGATCCGCCCCTCCCCGCCTGCAGCCTTGGGTTGGACACATTCGGCACTGCTCGCCCTGCTCCACCCTCCGCTCCTATTCCCCTCCCCGCCGCATGCAGCACCAGAGCTTCTCGGCCTGCGCTGACAGGCCATATCTGCTGGCTGACATAGAGAAATTTGTCTGTAGAGGTGAGTCTGCATGTTATCTGCATGTTATTGCTGGGTCATTCTCAGGTGGGCTGTGCAGAGCCTTTAGTATGTGCAGGGTCTCAGGTGGGCTCTGCAGGATCTCAGGTGGGCTCTGCATGTTCTCAGGTGTGCTCTGCATGTTCTCAGGTGGGCTCTGCGGTGTCTTAGGTAGGCTCCACAGGGTGTCAGGTGGGATCTGTGGGGTCACTCACAGACGGGCTGTGCAGAGTCATTGGTATATGTGGGGCCTCTGCAGGGTCTCAAGTGGGCTCTGCAGGGTCTACGGTGGGCTCCACAGGGTTTCAGGTGGGCTCTGCAGAGTTACTCTCAGATGGGCTGAGTGGGGTTTCAGGTTGGGCTGTGCACAGTCTCTGGTATGTGCGGGGCCTCAGATGGGCTCTGCAGGATCTCAAGTGGGCTCTGCAGGATCTCAGGATGGACTCTGCTGGGTCTCAGGTGGGCTCTGCGGGGTCTCAGGTATGTGTGGAGTCTCAAGTGGGCTCTGTGGGGGTCTCAGGTGGGCTCTGCAGGGTCTAAGGTGGGCAATATTGTCAATACCAGCTTACATCATAATCTGCACCAAAAAGAAGCAGTTCCAGTCATCACATTAGGGGTGAGTTAATCGTTTGACCAAATATAGCACGCTCATTTTTAAGTTGATAATTTTGTATGGCACGCGAATGATGTTATAAATATCCAAATGGCCCTTGGCAGGAAAGAGGTTCCCTACCCCTGAGTTAGAGATAGGAAAGAAAGATAAGAGAAAATTGGGGGAAATAGGTAGAAAGAAAAAAAGAGGTGAATCAGTGTCAAAGAGGTGGAGGGGGAGGAATTTTAAGGGAAAGGTCGGGGTTATAGGGAAGTGGTCACCAGATAAGCAATAGAGCTGAATTCAAATGTGCAGGTTGGGAATAAGATACCCACAGTAGTGAGATCTTTAGAATTGTTGGGTATCATTCAAGATTTCTGTCAGTTGCTCATTAATCATGATTCCATTTTTGACAGCCTCAAAACTTAGAGATGTGGTTTTTCAGGCCCTGGCTGTTGTCAATTTAGTGGCAATGAACAAGAGTAGGGGCAGGTTTATTAAGTAGAACTTCATAGGGCTTTTTTAAGATGGTTTTATGGAGGATAATTTTAATAAGGTTGTATACTTTGCTCCAGGGTTCATCAGCCTTGGAGCAGTGCCACCAGATCCATGGCCCACCAGAGTGGCTAGGGGCATCTTCGAAAACAGGTTGGATTATACGGTAGATTAGAATGTTTCAACAGGTATAATACCACATATAATACCACTCTAAAGGAATTCTCTATTGCAAGAAGCATTTGACAGTTGCCATCCAGATATCACACAGATCTTTAGGGGACAGAGTGGACCCAAGTTAGGTTTTTGTATTGTTTGGTAAGTTTTAGAGATGATAGCTTTGAAATATCATATGAAAAGATAGATGAAAGAGATGAGACCTGCGGCATGTGGATCTGCACATCTATTCTCGAAGGGAGTAAGCAGGGCCGGCCTTAGGGGTGTGCGAGCAATGTTACAGGCAGCGATGCCTGTTAACATACAAGCGATCCGCCGGCTACAGAGGCGGCGGATCGCTTGTATGAGGTCCCGTGAAATGCGCCCTCCCCGGCTCCCCCCCTCCCGCTGTCATGCTGGTCCCCGGCTCTGCTGTGCCCAGTGCGAGCCCGAGACCAGCATATGGCCTCTGTCACAGGGCATCAGAGGGAGCTCGGTACACGAGCTCTCTCCTGTCCCCTCTGCGCTGTCAGAATGCGGAAGTGGTATATATTACATCACTTCCGCATTCTTGTGTCACTCTCCTGCTTCAGATGCTGGAGAGAAGCTGATGAAGCAGATCTTTGCTTCATCAGCTTCTTCAGGCGGTCCTAGCTGACATTACGGGTCTTGGAGACCACTGATGTCTCCATAAAGAGGACCTGTCACATATTTTGCTATCACATAAGGGGGTTTTCTAACCCCCCTATGTGATAGCAATAAAGTTTCCCCCCCAAAAATTTAAAGTTACAAATAAAAAAGAATGACATTTTTTTTTTAAAGTCCCCCCCATACATACACGCATGCAAACAGGCGTCGGGTGCACATACGTGTGAAAACGACGATTTCGCCCATTACGCCGCACATGTTACATATCGCCGCGAACGTCGGAATGAGAGCAATAATTGTAGGGCTATCAATCACTGATAACACTAAACTGATGAGCGGTAAAAGCTTTTAAAGCGTCACCTATGGTCAATTTTAGGCATGGTAATTTTTTGCGATTTCACGGGTGCGCGCAATTTTAAAGCATGACATGTTTGGTGTCTATTTACCCGACGTGACCCCGCTTTTTATATTTTACTAAAAATATGGGTAATAAATGGGTGTGGTTACTGGGGGTGTGGTCACTAAAGGGTGTGGCCGCTGAGGGGTGTGGTCACTGAGAGGCGCTGTAAAGCTTTCTCGCACAGGGCACCTAAAGGCCTAAGGCCGGCCCTGGGAGTAAGCGAGTGCGAGGAGGGATGGTTTTGAAGAACAGCGTTAATATAGTATTGTATCTGTATGTAGTAGAAATACCAAAGGGATGTCAGATGTTTCCCGAAGTTGCTGAAAAGTTTAAATACAATAGATATCCTTGAAGCCTTTAGCTAACCACCAATGAAATTGGGTTGGGTTTTAGGGAGCATTGTGCACTTCAGCATGCGCTGACCACGCTCTGTCATTTTATGTGGCCTACCACTTAGTGGCTGAGTTGCTGTTGTTCCCAGTTGCTTCCACTTTGTTATAATACCACTAACAGCTGACTGTGGAATACTTAGTAGCAAGGAAATTTCACGGAACACCTGAATCCAATGATTTGGAGGGGAGTCCCAATACTTTTGGCAATACAGTGTATCTTAAATCTGGACACAGCTTCACTTTACATACTGTCTCTACCAGCACACCTCCCTCTTGCTGCTCCTTGGCCTGCAGTTAATAAATAACTGAACTTCACATAATACATGCAGATAACAGAACTGGAGACTAGAGTGCCTGTCAGCAAAATATGGGCAGGAACAAATGACAGGAATTAAACGGGTATAGTGACAGCTTTTCTCCCCAGTACTGACCAACTCTAAAGTTTCAGATCAAGAACTGTGGAAACATGGGTCTCAGAAATATTCAAAGCAAGGTAAGGCAAGAATGTTACCTCTACCTACCTCTCAATTTTCAGTCCCAGTTTATTACAATGGCCGTTTAACCCAACAATAATCACGTGAATTGGTATTGTATCTTATAGATTTTAGTCAACAGAAACTTGTTCTTTTTTAACCTACTGTTGTGTACTGTTTATCTTCTGTAGAGTAATTGTGCTCCAAAGATGGGCCAAACTGCAAAAGCTGTTACTGTATTTTTAGTAAAGATATTTAAGACTTTAGTTGACTTTTCCTACTGGATATTTTATAGTAGAGGATATTAACAGTATATTAGATGTCTTCAGGCAGCACTATCATAGAATGGTGTTGAAACCTATGAGTGGTCCGTGTTCCTTTGGTGCACCTTAGCCACCTCTGTCTGTATGACCAATTGTAAAACCAACCAGTGCTAGTTGCTCGGTTTTGTACCATATTTCACCATGACATGAGCTCACCGTTTTTCCTTTAAGTGCTGGCATTTTCCATGATGACAAATTGGGCCTAACCAGCAGAAAGAGACAGCAGTTGTGCTGTTGTCTATAATAAAGAGAACCAGTCTTGATTTAGCTTATGCACGGATTAGAATATTCAGTCTGTGCAGGCTTACTTGTGAATGATTTATTTTCCCCCTGATACCTTACCTATTGCTTCCCTGTCTTAACAAACCGCACACTCAGAAAATGCGATACATTTTTCATTGAAGTCACGCAATTGATATCCGTCAGACTTCAGGTTATATCTGATTATCTGATTCGCTCAACAATTAAAATGACCGTATATGTGCCCTCACAGGTCCCTGAGAGCAAAACTTTACTTGCGGAAAGACAAGGGCTGCCATTGCTGTCTTCTTATTTTGTAAATGCTAATTGCCTGCCTGTCATGTTGGCTTCAGTATTTTGAGCCATTAAGGTAGTATTACATTCTCAATTTTTTTGTTAATAATGATTTCAGATCAAACAAAAATACATTGCCTAGCAAAGTATTTCTTAAAATGTATGCCCAAGCACTTACAGTCATCATGTTTCCAAACAGTTGGCTCTAACTCTCTAAGCTCAGCTTCCTTGAACTTTCTGTCAAGGGACAAGAGAGAGCACAGTCTCCAGCAGCTGTCCATCACCTACAAATGGATGCTGCTTCTTAATGTTTAAAAGTTTTATTTTCTTGTGGAATCACCTGGTCCCCTGAGCACTGGTCCTGATATCCTGTTTTAGGGTGGCTCCTTTCTCTTGCAGGGTCCTATGGAGCCACCCTTGTGTGTGCTAGTAAGCTGTGTGTGTCTCCACAGACACAGCAAGGCAAGACATTCCCCTCCCCCCTGCACCCTGTTCCCCCCTTATCCAAGCTAGAAGATGTTATAATGTTTTATGAGATTTTAGGGATTGGGTTAACATATACTTTAACCCTTTCACTGCCAGCACCGTATGCCTTAAAGCGCTGGCTGCGGGCCCCTGCAAACAAACTCCTGGTTTACATGTGTAAAGCAGTCTGTTGGCTTTACACTGGAAGCGATTCTGGCAGCTGAAAAGCCTCCAGATTGCTTCCAGGGGCTGGTAAACGGAGCCCCATCCAACACCAGCCTTGCTTCCTGCGCTCCGCTGCCCCTCCTGTGGGTCTGAGACCAGCATTGTGGGTGTAGGCGGGTAGCACGGAGAGATGCTAACAAACATCCCTTCGCTGATCTCCTCCCCACTGAATAAAGCCAGAAGTGACGCTGCTTGCATCACTTTCGGCTTCTCAGCTGTAACGATCTATGCTTGATCAGCTTTATTGAAGTGCATAGGTGACATTAGGGTTTAATAGACCCCTAATGTCACCTTAAAGAGTACCTGTCACCTTCAATTTGCTATCACATAGTGTGCTTGCGAGCCCCCCCTATGTGATAGAAATTAGGTTAAGTTAAAAAAAAATGTCCCTCGTACCACGCAAATGTCCACATACTAACGCAAACAAGCGGCGTATTAACAGTTAACGCTAAACTAATGGCCCGTACAGGTTTTTAAAGTGCTGTCTATAGACAATTTAGGGTATTGTATTTTTTTACCATTTCACAGGTGCACACAATTTTTAAGCTTGGCATGTTGGGTATCTATTTACTTGGGATAAAGGCATATTATATATTTTTTTTAAATTGGGTATTATATTGTGTTTTTGTGCACTAAAATTAACTTGTGTATTTTTTACTGAAATGTTGGGTTTGTTAAAGAGTTGTGCTAATATTATGCAAGATAAAAATTTGCAACTGCCTCCATTTTTACAAGGTCTCTTCCCTCTGGAAATATATCATTCTGAATAGGGTTTTAAGTAATTTTCAGGCCTAAAATGTGACAGCGAAAAGTGTTAATACCAGCATTAAGCAATACATTCTATGCAACTGTTTAGCAATGTTTACTATTATTTTTTGGATTTACTTTTGGGAGATGTTTTTAGCGTGTAGCAGAAAACAAAGTATTTCTCCCACATAAAAACGTAGCTGTGTGTTTTAGAAATATATGTCATTACATAAAATGTAGTTCTGTAACTGTTAACCTTTTCCGAAGCCTGAAAAAATCTGCTTATTAAATTGCGCGTGTGTAATATACATAGATACTTGATTTACTAAATTAATTTGACCTATGTTTGTTTTTAGTATTGATTGTTTAATGTGTAAATTCCTGCATATTTGTATGATCATGTTTATGTTATTGTATGCTAGGGTACTTTTTATTTCTGTGTTAATGTGATTGCTATTGTTTATTGCCAATCCAATTATTTGATGCTTCCTCTTTGTGTTTTTGTAATCATTTTATTCATTTTTTCTTTTCGTGCTAACACTATGACAACAAGGACAAAGCGCCAGCATATTTTTAATTGTTCTATTCCTTTGCAGACCTCTTCTAGTTGTGAAGGAAAGGTACGCATACCACGTGGTTCATAAACTAGAGCAACTTTTCCTTTGGGACATGGAAAAAGAACTGAAGCCTACAGATACACATCAGTACTATTTCGGATGAAGTCGCACACTGTAACATAATTGCAATGTCTTCTTTCCCTTCACTTACTGAGAAGCAAAAGAACAGAAGACCAACTGTGTGGCCATCAGAAACATCAACTTGGGGAGATGCACCGAGTTTCTCATTTGACTACTATGACCACGATGCCCGTAAGCAGGTTGGAACATTATCAGATCCACATGATACACAGTATCAAGAACTCAGTGGCATGAAACCTGCCCAACACTTCATTCCTGAATCCTGGAAGAGGTATTTTTGGAAAAGCCGGAAAAATGGAGAACCTTTTCCACTGAAGAATTTGGAAGGTGTCCACAACTCACCACCAGTTACACCACTTCTAGATGCTAGCACAAACTCCACTCTTGAGAAGAAGAGTGGTATTCTCACTGCATCATCAAACAGTGTTAATCCTGCTCATAATGTTAAAAATAAGAAAACTCCAGATTCTCTGGAAAGGAGGAGTCAGATGAACTATGGAGAAAAGGTAGAAGCATACAGCTTAAAATACTCCTACATGAAGTCCTGGCCTGGTTTGCTCAGGATCCTATCTGGAGTGCAGTTAATTTTGGGTGGTATGGTGTTTGCCTGCACATGTGCCTATATTCAGAAGGACTACCAGTGGTACAATCTCTTTGGTACTGAACTCCAAAGAACATTGCCTGGTGGCTACAGCTATTATGGTCCAATGACTCCATTTGTGATGATTGTTGCTAGTTTGGTTTGGCTGGTAACTTTGATCCTGTTGGGGTTGGGTCTGACCATGTACTACCGGACTATTCTCCTTAACTCTGACTGGTGGCCTCTCACTGAGTTTGCCATCAACATGATCATGTTCCTTTTGTACATGGCTGCAGGCATTGCGTACGTCAATGACTTAAACCGTGGTGGCCTCTGCTACTCTATGTTTGCTGTCAACCCACTAATGGTGGCATTCTGTAGGGTGGAAGGGGGTCAGGTGGCAGCCATAGCTTTTCTCTTCTTCAACATGCTTCTTTACTTGTTTGGCTCTTTGGTATGCCTCAAAATGTGGCGACATGAAGAGAGGCGAAGGCAGGCTGAGAAGGTTAAGGTGAGGGGAAATATTCAGGTCATAAGTGATCATTTCATTGTCCCTCATATTTCCCTCTCACGTGTTCCAGTGTTATTCACAATGTTATTTAAATATTAATATTTTAGTCATATGCTCTAATCCTGAATTAATTTGCTTATACGCTTGCTTTCACTGTTTTATGCCATTTGTCATAATTATATTCTAGAGTGCACTACCTGGCATTATTAGCTTTTTTACGTGTAAAATTACCTTTTCATGCAATTTTATATCAACTGGTCCACAGTAAAATTAGGGCTGTTTCACATAGCTACTAGTTATATTTTAGCATTCTAACATGCTCTAGGGTTGTGATAGAGGAAATGTCACCCATGCCATGGGCATCATTGCTGTTTTCCGTCCTCCAGTGTTTTATATGCCAGTCCCACTGTGTTGCCAAGTATCACATGCAAGTGTTCAGATTCAGAATCTCAAAGTCATTTTACCATGGGTATAATCACTTTTAGAAACTGAATAACCTGTGCCCTCCACAGATTGCGCAACTTTTCAAAAAATATGACCATTAGTGCTCGTTCACACTGTGTCCACTGAGCATGATCAACGCAGGCTCAACACAAGGGCACAATTGTTTATATGCCTTGTTCACACTGTAACAAGTAAGTGCACAGCTGCTCACTGCCCCCTACACAATATACACTAGCGAGCATGTGTTTTAGCGGGTGGGTGGTGTGAAAGAGCCCTTACTAAATGAAATATAGGGGCTGCCATTATTGACCTCCTTCTGGATATGCTAATTGCCTGTCTGCCTCCAGCTTCAATACTTTTTGAGTCACTAACTGGTGACAAGTATACAGGTCAGTTATTCTGACATCACTGGCTGCATATTTGCACCAGGGCAGTGATTGAAAGAACAGGTTTCCTTTAGTCTCAATAAATAGCAACATATACAGTAGATCAGTGCTGTAAAAGTAAACTATAGACCTTGATAGAATGCATAATATCACCTTGTGAAAACAGAACTCAGCTGAAGAGAGGACTAGAAATTGTGCTGCCATAGATGTATACTGTACACAGTATATCTATTTTCAGCTGAAATTACCCAAGCTTACAATATGTTAGGAACATTCTATTCGTTGCTAATGTTAACAATGTGTTGTACTGCAAGCAAACATATCAAGGACTTTTTTTCAGGCAGAAACTACTACTTCAACATCATTTCTATGCTGGGTTACCAGTTAAGGTCATTGCCTTCTCAGATCTCTTTATCCTACATACAATAGTTGAACTGTAATTTAGGGGGTTATTCACAAAGCTGCCGAAGGCAGCCGAGTGCATAACCAAGCCGAAGTGGAATGAGCCGAACGGCGTTCGGTTATTCACTGCGGCTCAGTGCGGCTGATTTCAGCTGTACAGCGGCTAAAATCAGCCGTACATGGGCTGCCTACGGTCAGCCGAACATGCTCTGCGTGTTCGCCTGAGCTGAAGTGCAGAAGCAGTTTGACTCAACAAGTTCACTCGCTGCCGTTCGCCCCTATTCTCAATTGGCTCGGCTATCCTGCTTGCTACCTCTGAGGTAGTGAGCACAATAAAAAGAAATGTAAACAAAAGAAAAAAATGTTTTAAATGTTACAAAATTATTTAAATGAATGTAAAAAAAGAAAAAGAAAGAAAAATGTAAAGAAAAATAAAAAAATTTAAAGAAAAATAAAAAATTTTTAAGAAAAATAAAAACAGCGTGGGGTCCCCCTTCCAAACCATACCAGGCCCTTTAGGTTAGGAGGGATCCCTATTTAAAAAAAAGAAATACAAAGCGTTGGGGCCCCCCATTTAGGAATTTAAGGAGGGACCCCAAGTTAAAAATTAAAAAGATAGTGCATGGGGTTCCCCACCAAAGTCATACCAGGCCCTTAAGGTCAGGTAGGAATTTTAAGGAGGAACCCCACCCCCAAAAATGGGGAAAAAAGTGGGGTTCCCCTTAAAATTCCCAACTAGAACCTTGATCCCAACACAGGCCTGGCTGGCTGGCTGGCTCGCTCTTCCCCCTCCCTCCCTGCCATACCAGGCCACATGTCCTCGGCACTGGGAGGGTGCATTTCCAGGGTCCCCCCTGGAAAATCAGCTTGTGCCAATGGGGGCAAGGGCCTCTTTCCCACAAGCCCTAGGGCGTTGGTTGTTGGGGTGTGGACATGGGGGCTTATTCACATCAGGCACCCCTTTAATAAAGGGGCAACCTGATGCGGCCCCCTCCCATGTGAATATATAAGTAAGGGGTACTTGTACCACTACCCATTCACTAGAGGGTTAAATTAAAGTTTAAAAAAAGAGGCGAGACTTTTGAAAAATCCTTTAATTGAAGAAAAAACAGTCTTTTATAAAAATAAAAAAAATCTCAAAAATAGATCCACCGACGTAATCCAAGGTCAATTATGACATCCAGCGTTGTCCACAACAACAACTACTCAGCGAAATTACATTTTTTTTTTTAAAACCTGACACCCGCCGACCCGTCCGAACGCGACAAACTCCTGCCGCAGAATGACATTCTGACAGATGCCAGCAAAATATAAACAATTAGGCGGAGCTAGCAGTGACATCACCGCTGGCTCCACACAACTGTTTACATTTGTCCGGCACCTGACAGTCTGCCCGAAGGTTCTGGTCAAATCAAAACAAATGGGCCGAGCCAGCCATGACATCACGGCTGGGTCCGCCCACAAGTTGTCCTTTAATGACAAACCAGTGTCCTCAAGCAAGCCATGACATCATTTGCCGGCAGGACGGCTTCGGCTGACCTTTCTCCACGATTCGGCTGTCACTACGTCTCAGCCAAGCCGAAGCATATGGGTTTGGCTCTTCTGCCTTCGGCTGCTGTACAGGCTATTGTGAAAGCCCGTGTAGCAGCCCTTCGGTTCGACTGAACCAAAGGGCTCCAGCGGTTGAAGCGAGCCGAAGGATCAGCTGAAGCTATGGCTAGTTCCTTCGGCAGGTAAGTGAATAACCCTCTATGCCTTCTTGAGAATAAAACCTGCGATTGAGCAGTGAGCAACTGGAGCACGTTTTTTTTTGCTTTGGAAGTTATAAATTCTCTAATGGAAAAGTAATTCTGTAAATGCATTTCTGTGCGTTGCCAGTTCAGTTTACTCTCATTTAAGGACTTGTTCACACCAGCAAGCTACTCTGAACACAGTTTCCTTTTTTGTTAGAACGTGTTTAAAATGTCACTCATCACAAAGTTCTATCGGCACAGCGCCGTTCAATGCGGTTGTACTGTGTTGCACCATGCTGTACTGAAAAAAGTACTGCGTACAGTACCTTTTTTTCTGCACACACCACCACAAGGTGCTAATTAAGTCCTCTTAAGGCATAGCAGGCGTCATATAAAGCACTACATATATCACAATGCCAAAATATCTGGTTAATAATGGTGGCAGTAGAGAATGAATGCATGCGTTTGTGTTTTCCATTATAGACCAAAGTTTGCATGAAGCAACATGATGTAAATTGCTGTTAACATACAAACACATTTACAAGTATATACTATACATTTATATAAGCCAACCTGTGTTTTTATGACTTTTAATTAAGCATACGTTAAGTGTTATGTCTTCCTGCAATCTTTTCTTCTCCCTTAGAGAATGGACAGACCAAGAAGAATAATCTTTCAAGATGAAGTTCAGCATTTAGAGGACATGAAAGGGAAAGTCACCAAAACTATCCATTTCACAGAGAAAGGCAGTGACTCTGGAGCTCTTAATCGTTCTATCCCTGCAGGTCACCGGCCAAAGCCTCACATGGTGCCGGATTATGTTCTGTAAGCATCTCATTTTTCATTATAGATTTGCATAAGTCATATGATCCACATACTTAGAGAAATTGTATCTTAATGTTGTATTTCCTATAAATGTAGTTAAACTTTTAGGGGGAAAATTCTGGTAAAAGCATGGTAAACATTGAAATCCTCCAGTATCTTTCAACATTCTTGATATTATGATATATTTGACCTAAAGATAAGTAACAAGTGTTATTAAACAGCAGAAGTATAGTCATCAGTAAACATAGCCTTCTTCCAAGGTTCAGGCAGGGGTATGAAGCCATATGTTGAACTAATGTAAGTATAGTCCTGTTTAATCTTATTGCCAGGTGCCGAAACCGCATTGGTAAAGTGGAACTTTGCAATGCTTTTTCAGGTAGTGTCGTCTGGGAATGCTAAAAATTTTAGTTTTATTCTGCTGAATTCTGCATTCTGTGATTGGATGAGGGGAGAGGAGGGGCGGGTAAACCACAAGATGTTTGTGGTTCACATGTGGTAGAGTATACCAGCATGTGGCAGAGTGTATCACTTTTTTCCAGCCCCCGTGTAAGCCACAGTGGGCCCACCATCTTACTGTTTATTGTAATTATCAGAAGGTCAAGGTACGAATGTATGGAACTATTGACACAAAGCTTTATTATATCAGAATTCATATGTGGAAAACCACTTTTAGAACTATTGTTTTAAAGGATAGGTGCAGCAACTGACATATAAATAAGCCATGCTCCCCACAGGCCAGGTTCTGGTCAAACAACAAGTGTTTCCATAGCAACAGGGGTGCAATTAATGTCCTCTTATACTTAGGATAAGTGCAAAAAAAACACCAAATGCCAAACTTTTCTAATGCAGGTTAATATCTGAATGTAATCATCTAATATGGTTGCAGGGTCTCCAACATGGCTCAGTTCGTAAATTACAAAGTACCCTGTTCCCGGACTTCCCTCTGCCATGTAAAAATCAACTGAACTTAGTGAATCATCTCTTGTGGAGGATGAGCGTAAAGGGAACCCCTGCTTAAAGTAACTCGGACACTGCCATTGATGACCTACCCTTCTAAAAATGTTACCTGCCTGGTTGTCAGGTTGATGTAATAGATTTAACGTTCACTAATTCTGAGTCACTAACCTAAAAAATTATATTGATCACATTTTCAGACTTTGAGTTTGACGGTGAAACTCTCAGAATAAAAAAAAAAAAAAAGAAGGGCTCTGCTATTATCGGCTTATTGTTGATGGTACAGATCCCAGACAGTCATCCTTATCCACCCTTTTACACATGCTTGGACAAAGGAGACCTGATCTGTGCATACTTGTTCCATTGCAGAGACTTACTAAGAAGCAAAGTGAAATGGTAAAGATGACAGCTTTGGATCTGGTTACTACTTAAACTGGCGCGCGCTGTGTGCAGCTTCTGAGAAGATACTTTTTATTGTTGAAAGTGTATCCCTAAGGGCTCATGCACATGGACAGCTATTTCCACAGCAGAGGCTGTCTACGTTCAGGGTTGTGCACTGGCGTATACCTGTGTACAGTCTATGACTAGCTGTTTACAGAATCTGTGGCTCCTGAGTGGGGAAACCAGCCTGCATTCACATTGTAAGGCGGCAGTGTCCTTGAGTCTTTATACGCAGTCATGGTTACCCAAATAAATGTGGTAATAAAGTGGGCATGAACTCAGACAATAGCATTGCACTTTCTGATATGTGACAGTGCCTAGACACATATTAGCTACCTATTTATATGCAAGGTGCCAGCACCATCTTTGTTTTGGTGTGCTGCAAAGAATGCTATCAAAAGCTGAGATCTATGGATGAGTAGAGTGATTTGGCAACATCTTGCTGTTTCAAGGACATTCATGCAGCACAGCATAATATGGTATTACATTATTAGTAGTATTTATATATCGCTGATAATTTATACAGTACTTTACATACGACACATTCACATCAGTTGCTGCCCTCAAGGAGTTTACAATCTAAGGTCCCTATCACACATCTCAGGGTAAATTTTTAGACAGGAGCCAATTAACCTACCAGCATGTCTTTGGAATGTGGGAGGAAACCCACACAAGCACTAGTGATGGACCAAACACCCCCGTGTTCGATTCGAATTTGAACTTTAGAACATGGAAAAAGTTTGAATTTGAACTCGAACTCAATGCTGAACACACAAACTGCCGATGTTCGAGTCAAACTCTTGCTCGACTCAACATTGAGGCCATCCCTAACAAGCACAGGGAGATTTTGCAGACTGCATGCATATAGTGCCCTGGCCGGAATCCAAACTGGGGATTGCAATGCAAAAGTGCTAACCACTAAGCCACTGTGCTGGGAAACGACAAAAAAAGTAATCTTGTATCTGTGAGCTACGACAAACATGCACTAGTTTCTAAAAAAAGTTTTATGAAGCAGTCATTTTTTATTTTGTTTACTGATAGATATTATCAGTAAACAAAACAAAAAATGACTGCTTCATATTAACTTTTTTTAGAAACTAGTGCATGTTTGTTGTAGCTCACAGATACAAGATTACTTGTTTTGTAGTTTTCCAGTGGTAAATTGTAGCATATCCTGTAAGTGGATAAACAGTGCTAATTATGTGAGATACCCTGTGTTTTACAGAAAGTATCCAGACATTCAGAATCCAGAAGAGCGGGAGAAATATAAAGCCGTTTTTAATGACCAATATGCTGAGTATAAGGAGCTTTACAGTGAGGTGAGGACTGCATTACTGAAATTCAAAGAGTTGGACAGTATGATGGAAAAAATTACTAGTGGACCTCAAAGTAAAAAGGTGAGTCCAAATAAGATTCTATCATCACTCAGTGTGGTCGGTCGTTTATTAGAAAGGGATATACAATCCAGGACATACTTTAATGCTCATTGCGTTTTGGCTGATATTTAGCAGTTATGTTTTCTTTCACAAACAGTTTATTAAGGTTTTTAAGAAATAACGAAGGCAAAAAAGGAAACAGAAATTCTAGCAGACATTTGAGTAAATACAGTATTTGAGGAAAGGTAACATCTTAGAAAAATAATACACGTATCAAGAAAGAGGTCTACAAGCTGAGACAACCAAAATGCAATAAAGTACAAATAAAGACTTTATAACAAAACAAAACTGAGGGATGTCCCCGATGTAGGGAATAGGAACAATAAAAAAATAACAGCAAATTAAAGGAAGAGGAATCATATTATTGCATCCTGTTACACGGAGGCATCAATTGTACACTGGCAACAACTAATGTCAAGAAAAATGAAGATAAAAAGTGCGAAAGGAGAGGGTAAACAGAAAGGAAAGGAAAGAGGAAATGGAGTTAGAGAGCAGCAGGGTCTCTTGAGGAAGGGGTGGGGGGAATCCATGGTGGCAAATGTGCAAAATCCAAGCTTTGATAAGGTGTGGTCAGGACGAGAGCATCCCAGGTATTCCACCCATGGAGACCAAACCTTAAGGAATTTCTTATGAGTGTCATTAAAGTGGACCTTTCGCTAAAAATCACATCAGCTCAGCATGCTGATATAAAATCATCTTACATTCATTAGTTAAACAAACATGTTTTTAATTTCATTACAAATAGAGTCCATCTACTTCCTGGTCCACTTCTGGCACAAATGATGTAATTTTAAATTTTGCCCAACCATTGCATCCTGGGAAGGTTGCAATGGTTGTGTCAAATGGGCAACAAAGTGTCTATTGTTAATTTGTATGATGTTGATTAACACTGTTGATCATTGGAAAGCAATAGGGTTGATTTACTAAAGACAAATAGGCTGTTCACTTTGCAAGGGAATTTGCAGTTAGCTTAGTGCAGGGGTCAAAATTTCAAGTCCTGAGCTACTAGCCAGGCCTTAGGAGTTACTCGCCACCAGTTGCCCACCTAACCCCTACCCTGCCCCGGCCTTAACTTCGCCCCTAAACACACCCTCTTAAATAATCTTATAAATTACACTGTTAGATGTTTTCTGCAAAATAAAGTTACAAAAATAAATATAAAATAATACACTCTCCGCCCTGTTCCATGCACCCCCACATATAAAATATTACCCTCTCCTCCCCTGTTCCCTGCCCCCTCACACATAAAATAAGAAGCCCCCCTGTTCCCTGCCCTCCCCCACACATAAAATAAGAAGCCCCCCTGTTCCCTGCCCCCTCACATAAAATAAGAAGCCCCCTGTCCCCCACCATGTAAAGTAAAACAATGAAGCCCCCTCACCTGCTCGTCTTTCTGCAGGGAGGAGACGAGCAGGCAGATCCCTGGTGATCTGGTGTGATTAGTAAGGTCTGCAGACATTACTAATCACTCTGTTTTCGACCCTGGAGCTCAGTGAAGAGCAGAACAGAGAGCCCAGCAGGAGCAGCTGCTCCCACTAGTCAGGTACTGACTCAAGCCTGACTGAATTTTCACTCGCCTGCACTGCATTTCCACTCGCCAAATGCGATCAGGCGAGTGGAAATTTTGAGCTCTGGCTTAGTGTATAAGGTAAAGCTCTGCTGACTTCCATCATCTGAAGATGACTTCCATCACCTGAAGAATGCACAAGAAAAAAATATTTTTTCCTTGCTCGTAATTGGGTAATCTTTGCAAAGTGCATTTTTACCACATTCACTAAGGTAAAAGAAATTCCCTTGCAAAGTGAACAACCTATTTGCCGTAAATTAACCTAACTGTATGCATTTATTGCTTAAAGGCTATGGCTGGGCAAAATAAAAAATAACATCTTCAGTACATCTTTTCAGGACATGCCCATTCACTCATGTTTTGTCTTTTTAAAAACACAACAAGAACAGGAAAATACCTGTTGATCCTGCCAAAAATTCAGTGTGCTTATAACATCCTGTTTGAGCTGAAACACTGTACATCTGCACTGAAATTCTAAGTAGTATTGTCAGCCTTGCCCAGTTGTCTTCTGCTGGGCTACTGAACACCAGCCCTCCTATATCTCTATAAAATAAGGGTGATATGTTCTGTAGTTCAGCACTGAATATTTTTAATGTATCTTAACCAGACATGCACTTTAATACTGCAGAAATGAAGTGTGCTATTAAAATAACAACATTTATCTCCATTCTCCAACTTGTTCAAATTAATTATATTGCATTGTGTTCTTAACGGGCCCACTTATACCGGTGCACTGTGGTAACACAGGTGTTACCACAAATCACAGTAACATATATTACGTGCCGTTGTGCACAGCAGTGCTATTCATTGTCAATGGCACCTTCCTAATTCACTTGCATTGCAATCCACGGTAACACACAACCATGCATTATTGTTCCTTGCAATACAAATAATATGGTCTGATTTTAGGTTCATTGTGGTGCATTAGGCAGCCTATTCAAATAAATGGGCTACCTTAATAAAATGCACTTTAACAGGCAACGAAACGCATGTGATAAGGTCACCACAATGGACCTGAGTGGTGTGCTTGGGTCTAAAAAAATGTATGTCCACTTTTGAAGCCAAATTGGGATAACACCTACCTTATATATGCTATATGTTCCCATTCACAGCATATATAATTTAAAATTGCTGCTTATCTTTTTATTTGCTCATTTCTAAAAACTCCAAAAACTAAAGTTTTCCCCGCTTTGCCATGTTAAGGAGAGAGCTGGAGGGGGCTCGGGAGTTCCTGTCTGAACTGTACTGGCAGATCTCATCAATTGAAAACTAGATTTAAACATTGTCTTTCCTAACAAAGGCTTAAAGGAGAACTATGAGGGAGTGCTTTTCACTCACCTCATAGTTCTAGCCGACCTGTGACAATGAGACTGTCACAGGTCGGCTCAGTAGATCGGGAGGTGAGCGAACACATACCGGCGTTCGCTCACCTCTCGATCCTGTCACGGCTCTCTGCCGTGACAGGGGAGGGGCTGGATTCCCCCCTCCCCGCTCTGATCCGCCAGCGGTGACTGGCGGAACGGACGGGGGAGGGGGCGGGTACAGCTGGCTCTGCCTCTAGATAGGCAGAGCCAGCTGTTAGTCACGCAGCTGGGCCTAGGGTGACGGGAGGACGCTAGTTTGTGTCCTCCCGTTACCCTAAGGAGAACTATGGGGAAAAGCCTTAACCCCATAGTTCTCCTTTAAAGATCTCAAGGCTTAAGTTCTGCATTGTAAATGAGAGGAAACTCAGTCTGTCCCCACCATGTCCATCTCCATTTTCACTTTGAAATGGCTTAGAATAGCTTGTACTCTGCCCAAAGGACTGCTACATAGAAACAACTAAAAAGACAAGACTTTTTTTTTTTTACGTTTTTTTTTTTTTGCTTAAATTAATTTTCAGCTGTGTCTTTTCTTAAATATTGCAGGCACCAGATAGGATCAAAGTCATCTCTGAAAAATATAAAAAGAAGAAAAATGTGAGTACATGCATAGTATATTAACATTTGGACTATGTCTAATGTAAGGGTGGTGATTATACTGGAGCTATCATTAATGTGTGCATTTTATATGTCCACATTACCAAATAACATTATTCATTTTAGTGAAAAAAAAATATGTCTTTCTTCTCATAAAATTCTACTTCTGATCTCATGCAGCCTAATCAGACTAGATCACAAGGTCTCTAGCTACTAGAAGCAAGGAACAAATTGATCTCAAACTATAGCTCCTATCATTTACTGTATAACAAATGATGACTTGTCAGCCCTGTTCTGTAAAGGCAGTTTTGCCAAAATTAAAGTGGTTCTAAACCCTCCCGTTTTTTTGCCTATATCTACTGCTATTAAGCAGTAGATATAGGCAAAAGGTTTTAAAAAAAACAAGAAAAAAATGCTTTAACAGCGCTTAACACTTACCTTGTTTCAGCTGCGCGCTCCCGTCCGATAAAACGAAACTGCTCCGGTGGACGCAAAGCATCTTGGGGCGGGCGCATGCGCAGTTCGGATTCTCGGCCGGGAGACGAGCAGAGACGCAAGGTAAGTCTATGGACGTGTGCACCCGCATGCAGACACCGCTGGATCAGAAGTGCCTGCTAGCAGAGAGGAGTCAGCGCTGGATCGGAGAGCCGCAGCAGCCCTGGAGGGACAGATGAAAACAAGGGGAAAGAAGAGGAAGATCGGATTAAGAGACATCATTTAAGGTAAGTGCTAACATTGACATGTGGGGGAGGGAAACATTTTTTATATGTCACTTTAAGCATTACTCACCACAATATGGTAACATTTGAGTTATTCTATGCAATATTGAAAAAGGGGCTAATGAAGCTAGAAAAGCAATGATTAAGCAATTCAGTGAACAATCTTGTCTCAGTGCCCATTCATACTGAGCGTTTAATCCCGCGATTTCTGCCACTATATCGCGCATATTTGCCGCGCAATATATCGCAAGATGTCGCTCGTTTAATGATTTTCTATGGAGCTCGCCTGTCGCCCGTCGATGTCACGCGTCGCTTGTGCAGGACCCTTTTTCCCGCTTTTTCCCGCTGTGGCAAATAAATACACTTTGGTATTGAAATACTAGGAATAATAGGAAATACAAAATTGTAATATACAGCAATACCTTGGTTTACGAGCATAATTCGTTCCGGAAGCATGCTTGTAATCCAAAGCGCTTGTATATCAAAGCGAATTTCCCCATAGGAAATAATGGAAATTCAGATGATTCGTTCCACATCCCAAAAATATTCATATAAAATGATTACAACACTGTACTGTAATATAATAACGTATAAAATATAAAGAAAAATAAACCAATTACCGGTACCTTTTGTGGCCGGTGTGAGAGGGACAAGAGAGAGGAGGATTATTGCGTAGGACGACTTTCACTATCAGTAACGGAATGACTGCTATCTCTTGACTCAATGGAATCTTTTTCATTTCGTGAAACCTTAACAAGGAATCTATCCAATGTGACATTGTGTTGTCGTTAAACAGACTCATCGCTCGCACTGCTACAGCCTTATTCAGGTGGTGCTTTTCTACAAAATTTTGCTCTTCTTGCAAGACATTTGCTTGTATATCAAAGCAAAATTTTTCAGAAAGGTTTGCTTGTCTTGCAAAACGCTCTCAAACCAAGTTACTGGTAAACCAAGGTATTACTGTACATGAAAAACAATTCTACAGCACAAAAGGCTAATGATATCAAATAAATCAATGTTAAAAAAAATGTTTAGCGGTATAAAGACATTACAAAAAATTCTGAAAATAAAGTTTTTCTTTAAAATATATTGAGAAATGTAAGTGTAAAAGGCAAGGAAACACTAAGATCTTAAAGAAGAACTCCGGACAAATAAACTCTTAACCCTTGCAGTGGGGCTACCCCACGGACTGCAAGGGTTAAATGAGAACAATGAGGTGAGTGAAAATCACTCATCCGCATAGTTCGACCGACGTGTGACAATGAAACTGTCACACGTCGGCTCAATAGATCGCGAAGTGAACGAACACATACCATTGCTCGCTCACTTCTCGATCATCTGCCTGCAGAGAGCGGTGACTGTCAGTCACGGCTCCCTGCAGGGATTCCCCCCTCCCTGTTCCGATCCTCCAGCGCTGACTGGAGGAACAGATGGGGAGGGGGCGGGTGCAGCTGGCTCTGCCTCTGGATAGGCAGAGCCAGCTGTTATTCACGCAGCTGGGTGGATCCCGACAGCATTGTCGGGATCTGTCCCGGCTGCGGCGGTCTCAGTATATAGCGAGCTGTAGCTAACGATATACTGAGCTTTGGGTCACGGGAGGACGCTAGTATATGTCCTCCCGTGAATCCTTAAGAGAACTATGAGGAAAAACACTTACCCCATAGTTCTCTTTTAAGTGCTCATTTTGCCTATAACAGAGATATATTCACCCAAACTTCGATCCTGGCTGGCTCCTATAGGGCATGATTACTTACAGGACCTTACTGTAGCCAGCCTTGCTCACCCTCCGCTCCAGCGGTCTAAGATCTTGTCAACCATCACGTCCTAAATAGTGTATAGGATGTGAGGATGCTTTGCTGGAGTGGAGGAGGAGAAAAGAGGAGACAGGAGGAGAAAGGCTGAAGGGACCATTCATGGAGCAAGCCAGGATCGTGGCTTGGGTGAGTATAACTCTGTTATTTTAGCTCCTTTTGTTGAAAACATTCAATGCAATATGCCAACCTGGAGGTACCGTTGGTGTACGGAATTGCCCAGAAATTCAATTTCTTGCTTGTGTGATTGGTTCACAACATTTTCCAGAAGTTTTGATGAGATACTCCTTAAGGGTTAATTACATCTACAGGGATGTGGACACTACACCTTTTCTAATCAGTACACTGAAAGTGCATCAGGTGGTCATGGTGGAGTGCAGACCCTCCCATTCAGGAATCAGTCTGGGAAGGACATGGCAAAAAAACAGATAGCTTTTTCTTCAGGGCAGAAAAATAGGTAGGAATCTACAACAAAGTTTGTACAAATCCTTGTAATGTTCCTTGGTCGCAGTCAAGTGGATAGTTATTTTCTCAATAAAAGTGGAGTAACATTTTGAATAAAATAAAGATTAATAAACCTTGGTTTGAGGCCTTGTTTAGAAAACTTAACCCAGACATCTTGGATTATCTGAACACGCCAGCTCACACCATACCACACGTATCATTTTGGGGTATTGAGCAACAGTAAATTAATTTAAACATGCTTGGGATAAACATAGGCTTATACTCAGACAAAATGGTTACAAAATAAAAATAAAAAAACCCAATGTTAAGAACAAAAGAGCAGATGTGATGTGCCACGTGATCTTTTTCTGGTGTCACTCATCTATGTTTCTACAAATTGTGCCTCCTTCAGTATTCAAGGTCCTCACCCTATCTTAACTTTCCCCACCAACTCTTTTTTTTGCTTTGTCTACTCCTTTGTTTTGGTTTTGTCCTTTGGTTTCTACCTTTAAAACACAAAAGTTTAATCCACACTGCAGCATACATATTCCCTGAGTAGAAGCTTATCACCCCACCCATCATCTTGGCTCTTCTCTTGAATGCAGAAACCAAAGTCAAGACTATAATGGGTGGAGACAATATTTGACTGATTGCACAACTTCTCTTGCCAAAAATTAACTAATGTTAATAGCAAAACCATAAAAATGTATCTCTGCATCTGGTGATAGATTACTAAATAAGAAAAATAAAATAAAGATAGATAACGCACCTTTTCCACTATTGTCAGACCAATATATCTTATTTTTTTAGATTCTCTTATAGCTTGGCCAGTTTCATGAGAATGGCTTACAGCAGAAGTTGTTCCATTATTTAAAAAAGGTTTTCTTAAAAATGCAGAACTGAGATACTATAGACCAGTAAGTCTGACCTCTGAACGTCATTTGCAAATTATTTGCAGTTACCACACAGTAAGGGATATTATACAAAAATATAACCCTATAATATATACGAGGGTGAGTCAAAAATGATCTGCACTCGGGTTATATTAGGACTTCTGTTGGCTGCACCGTCTTATCAGCGCTTTCCGTTCAAGGCTACTGTCTCCCCAGTCACTGCTGTGCTGGTGTGAAAGTGTTACGTCAGTTCATTTGTAACTGCGGAGCGAGAAAAAATGGATGCCCCACTAGTGATTTGCATGGAAAAAGACGAGCTACAGTGATTTGTTTTTTGTGATCTAAGCGTGTGACTGGTGCCGTTATTTATCGAAGAATTTGTGCGCAGTATGGAGATGTGTTTTGTCATGAAGAAGTCTGTATGGATGGATAGAGAAGTTCAAGGAAGGTTGCTCAAGTGTTAGCCATCAAGAAGGAGCCAGACATCCGTCCACGTCTGATGACAACATTGAGCGTACATGTGAAATGATTCTGTTGAATAGACAAGTTACAGTGGATTATGTAGCTTTGGTCCCCTGAAAACAGCCCTACGAGGATGAAGATTCACCTCTGATGAAGTGAAGACATCGATGCATTCGTGGCTTGCAGCTCAGCCTAAAACATTTTTTAATGAGGGAATACAAAAGCTTGTTGACAGATGGACAACGTGTATTGAAAAGTATGGAGATTATGTCGAAAAATGATGTATCTTTTCTAAAAGTTGATTAAAATAAATTCTAGAGCCAGAGTGCGGATCATTTCTGACTCAACATCGCACAACAACAACAGAAACTTAGCATGGGTTTATGTAAGTGTAGCGTCCCCCTTTCTCGGTCAGTGATATCCCAGTGCAGGATAACACTACCGTTGGCTCCAAAGGGGTGATCTACAGTAAAAGAACTAGCGGGTCTCCCTGTGTTTCCTCTGTAAGAAGCCTCTATAATTGATCCACAGCACACCATGACTCTAGGGTTACTTTGCCCATCAGCACCTACTGCCTTTTATGGTGATTGATTAAAGCGATGTCCAGCCTTTAGATATGATGCTGAGAACTTTATTGTAGAACTTCAGGGAAAGAGGTAGAGCGTAGGGATCATCCAGGCAGATGTAGACTCCATTACATTGCAGAGTGTGGTTACTGCTTCCATGTACACCAGGTAGAGCACCTAACACAGCAATACTTGAGGTAGAAGTTACTGGTTATGTTCATCCTTGTCATCTGTAAGAATAACTGGGCCTAGAACCTCAGGCTCCAGTGTAATCATACGACTAGTCCCCAGGCTTTAGGCCTAGCCGTCTCAGACAAGCCATAGCAGCCTCCCCACAGGCAGGGCCTGGGGGAGGAAAAGAGAGCTCACATATTCCACCCCAAGTATTTATCTCCTCTCCCAGCATGCACCACTAGCTACTGTCTAACAGTGATTGGCTGGAGGGATATCCACTCCATAGCAATCTCTCATTGGTTTCTCTGCTCTGTGACCAGGGTACACCCTGCAGTACACCTAGCAGCAGACAAGTGCAAACAATGACAGATTGATTAGGGGAAACCAAATGAACCCAGACTACAAATCAGCATCAGACCGCATACAATCTGATAACACTAAATTTAATAGCACTCTTTCCTACAAGCTGCTAAATAAGCTAAAACATGTTTAACACAATCATTTTTTTTAGGTAAATTTAAGCTCAAATCTGAATGCTGAAAATGCTGTTTATGACATATGGATATTGAATTCTGAGAAAGCATTTGATATTGTTATTGTTATATAATAGCTTGGAACAGAAGCAAATGATACAAAGAGTTGGGGAGAATATCTGTGCATGGGAAAAACTGATTAAAGAACTAAAGGATAAAGGGTGTGTTGGGTTGGTGTGACGGTTAGGCTCTCAGCCTCACCCTGTGCAGAGATTTTCCTGCTTTGGGACAACAATCTAAGCACCAGCTGGCTGGGAGTGATCATCACTGGGGCAGATTAAGGGTTAGTTCACACCATATGCAGTGCGTTGTGGTCCGATTCTGACCGGAACGCACTGCATCGCATTCCGGCCGGCTCACTTTTTTGTGGGACAGGAGAGGGCGTGGTGGGCCATTTAAGTAAATGGCACCGTAGCCACGCCCTCCGGCCGCAATGCGATCGCCCGCACGGGATCGCAAGGCACATTGTGCCTGCGGTCCGGTCCGATGCGATGCAATCAAAATAGTGCTGGCAGCATTTTGAGCCTGCCGAACAGCTGGCTCCTTGCTGATGGGCTTTCCAGCACATCAGCATGGAGCAGCCTTCCTGACCAATCAGAAACCCGGGAGGCGGATCGTTACTCGCCGCCCAGCTTCCTGATTGGCCGGGAAGCTGGCTCGATGCTGAGTGCAGGGAAACCGGTTTTCCAGCCAATCACAATCGAGCTGGCCAAACAACATTGAGCTGGCTTCCCGGGCAATCAGGAAGCTTAGCGGCATGTCATTACCCACCGCCCGGCTTCCTGATTGCCCAAGAAGCCAACTCCTTGCCAGCGGAAGCATAGGTATCGGTACTCAGTAATGGCGAGTACCGAAAGCAAAATATCGGTACGCGTTACAGAAAAACCGGTATCGGTGCATCCCTACAAATTACTTTGACATACTTTGTTCTAGAAACAAAATTATAGTGTCTTTTTAAACGGGACACATTATATGATGAAATGTATGCTTATTTCCAGTAAAACAACTTTTTTTTTTTTTTTATTAAACTAGCACTGGTAAAAGAAGGAAAAATGCCTTTTCAACTTTCTTATGTCTTTTGGTTTATAGATTCCATATTGTTTTCCAAAATATTACCGAAATAGAGCCAAGTTTAAAAAAAAAAACACCATATACGAGTTAATTTGTTATCTTAAGTAATGACAAAGTTATTGCTAAAAAAAGGTTTGAGGAAATGTAAAATTGGTCAACAAGGGGTATATAAGTTCAAGAGCTGAAGTAGCTAAAGAAAATGCCTGTATCACTCGCTGCCACATCCAGACAGGAATGTAACAAAGTTTACACTATGGTAGCTTCTTACAGCGGCAAAGTTCTTACATTTCTAGTTAACGCATTTAGAGATTGACCGTAACAATGTTTAAATATTGTAATGATGAAAGAAAAGAAAAACAGTGCAGGGAATATTTACAGACTAGGTATTACAAAACAGACGTAAGCAACAGTAAAAAAAAAAAAAAAGACTTTAAAAGTAAAAAAAAGACAAGTGTATTATGCCTGGTTTTTGGTTTAGCACAGAGTTTAAATAACTCTCTGATTAACTGGTAACTGAGTAACTGGCCCTCATAAATGATTCTTAGTATTTCTTCATAGTTTTTATGGCAAAATGAGAGCTCAGAGCTACCAAATGCAACAGCTTTTCTTGTCTATGGAGAGGGTGTCGCAGTACTAGCTTTACCTAATCAAAGGGTCCGAGGTGCGTGGCATAGGTATGCTGGAGTATTTTATAATGCTCCAGCAGACATATGCATACAGTCAACTATCCCGAGCACATCTATATTTCAAAATAACAAGGTTTCATAATCTGACAAACAGCATATAATTTAGTAAAATTAAATTATGATTTGGTAGTTATATATCTTCTGCCTTCTAGACCTTGTAAATTAGGCATGTTTGCTTGTTGGTATCTTCTTATACATTAGTGTAGCCATTTTTTTAGAGAGGTAACTTAATTAAAGTAAGAATGTGGGGCATTGAATGAAACTTAACTTGTATACTGAAAATTCTGTACTGTAGATCAGTGTAATAAGAAAAAAAAACATTAGTATCACAGATGTGTAATGCTCACTAGATGGTTTACCACAAGGCCATTTATGCTAGGCCAAGTCTTTTGAAGTGGCAGTTTATGAAATCTATGTATTGTTTCTTACCTGGCTTGTGTTATGACAAATATGTCACCTTCTCTGGCTGCCTAGCACAGATATGAGATTTAAATCTGACCATTTTTTATGGGTCAAAAATTAGGGTGGCCGTATAGTTTGGCATCCATCAGACCTCACTATAGTCACAGTTGTTTGCTCATCTGGGGTGTAGTCATTCAGTCAACAGTGCTGACTTCCCCTGTTGGGCTGCCTGCGGTGACCACCGTTGACCCTGCAGACCTCTCTGTGCCTTTCTGCTCTCCTGATGGTACTCTTCATGCATACTCCCTATTTGGCAGACATCTATTTTTTAGCTTGATATTTGCATGAAACTATTAATACCTTATCTTAAGGCTGGGTTAACTCCATTTTCCGGACCAGATCTGGGACATAGTGCATTGCGTTTTTGCCGCGTTTTTACCATGATTTTGCTGCGATTGGATTTTCGTTTAGTTTTAAATGGTCTTGCAGGTGCGTTCCAGTGCGTTCTATGCGTTTTTTGTGTTTTTGATGCGCTTTGATGCGTTCCAGTGCATTCCAGACCAGACAAAATAGGACAAGCAATATTTTTCTGGTCTGGTCTGGTCTGGAACGGACTGCACTGGTGGGAACAGAGTCCATAAATAGCATAGGGATACATTGGGATGCATTTTGGTTCCGGAAAAAGTCTGGTCTGGTCTGGAGGTAATCTGGATGTGGTGTGAATGGGCCCTCCATTAAATATCTAAAGACAGAGGGGAGAATCTCCCAAAAAGGAACACACACATACAACAAATGAACAGGAGTTTACCCACCTCACCATTCACTCACCACAAACTAAAAAATTGCTTTGTCTGTAAATACACTTCACTTCATGGCACAGTATTGTAATAATACAATCTGCAACTAAAAATCAAGGAAATACATTTCAGCACAGTGTCTGTGAAGGATTTTGGAAAAACAAGTTAAATAATTAGTTCCTTCAAGTTTTACTGATGCTAGAATGATCTAAGGACTGAACAGTGAACTTTGGTGCATTAAAACATTCCTAGGGGAGTTTGGTCAGCTGACTATCCAGGTTAAGAGCTTGATGTGCCATTATTCTATAATTACCCCCTGTCGTTTTTCTCTTTTTCTCAGGATCCTGCATTCATAGAGAAACGAGAGCGCTGTGCCTATTTAAAGGAGAAACTAAGTCATATCAAGAAGCAGATCCAAGCCTACGATCAGTGTGAAGGATCTGTATATTTCTAAAAGATGATATAGTCACACAAAACACTGAGAACAATATATTTAAGTTATTATATATTTAAATGAATTAAGGACATTAAATCAAGCCCGCAGAGCAAATTTGTAAGAGAAGGAGAGAGAAAGAAAGTCGTAGTGGGGTTAATTTACTAAAGGAGTAGAGGCTGTTTATGTATCAAAATGAACTGTTAGTAAATAAGTGGAACTTTACTACTCTGCACCACAATGGCAGCTGGACTCTGATTGTTTTAGACAACACAGTACCTTTCCTTTGCTCATTTTTTTACTCAGTCCCTGTGTTAGTTCTCATAAATTAGAGCAAACCGCAGAATAACCTGTTGTTTTAAAGCCCATTCACACATGATAGTGTAGCACTTTATCGTCATGCACATTAAATGTGTTGGTATGATGCAATGCCATTCATTCTGAATTGGCACCCCCAGGTGCATGCACCAATTTTTTGGCAACATACTTTAGTGTGTTGCAGAGCATTGCACTGTGCAGCAATGCATGTCCATTGGCAAAGTGCATTGGGATGCCATTCAAATGAATAACACATCACATGAACACATTTAAACTTGTGTAATAGATTTCCACTTTTGCCGTCAAATTTGAAAAAAAAACCCTCTATATGTTTGTTGTATCTTCCTATTCACACAGCATACCCAAAAATGTTTTTTTTTTAAATACTTCTTTCCTTTTTAGATGTTTTTTTTTTGGCAGCAGGCAACATGGCTGATTCCAGGTTTTTCTGAGCACCTTCACTGTGATCTGTACTAATAGGAAGACTAAAGGTGGCCATACACCTGCCGATTATCGTACGATAATTGCGGGGAAATCCCATGATCGCCCCTCAGCGGGGCAGGCTTGCGATGATCGGAAGTACCATCTGCCTGTCCAAGATGGGCAGATCGTACGAGCTTTTAATTAGCTTACAACCATCGCAAGACGAAAGTCGTGTGATGGTTGTAAAGTGTATGGCCAGCTTTAGGATTGAAATTTGAGGATTGTGTTTCTCTCATTAACTTCATTAACATAGAAAGAAGACGCCGGGCTTGCAATCCTTTAACCCTTTGTTAGGACAGGCAGTGTTCACGTCTACTTTACAAATTATAATGAACAAACCCCTTACCCATCACAATCCCTCCTAACATTACAAAGGAGGAGAAGCTAGTAGTGATTTTAACTTAGGAAGCCAAGAAACCCTTACCCAAGTAAAAACAATTTAAACTGCAAGAAGCATTTTTAAAATATTTGTTTAGTGTATTCAATGTGAATGGGAACGGGAACATGTAACAAAAAAATAAATAAATGTGGCTGCAAAAGTGGAATTACACTTTAAATCAGTAATGAGTTAAAAATTATCTGTATAGTTTAGGACTCAGCTGTATCAACAGATTACTGTTTATGTATATAAATATTTTTCAGAATCATTTTCAGAGTGTCATGAAGTTATAACAGTCATAGCTGTTTTCATCTTCATATGCCTAGGGATTTGCAATGTTGTAAATATTTCCAGACCAATGTATCATGATATTCTGTATTTATGGCTTTTCTCTGAACAGCTTGTTACTCCATGAACTGTTAATATATTTCTGCAACCTTACAAACTATGATTTCGCCCTGTTCCTTTAACATTGTATTAGGATTTTCCTTGTTCCTTTAGCATTAGAGTTGTCTTCGTTTTTTTTGCAATACTCCACAACACTGGAGGATTAACTGTATAATCTTACCACCACAATTGTTTTCTTCAATTAAAGCTGAACTGCAGACAAACAGATAAATACACAAATTAAATCCATACACCTGCTAAAAGTTATGCATTTCTTCCCGTCCATTTCTGAGATTTACAAAGCTCTGACACACAGCACAGCCCTGTGTATTAAAGCAAGAGATATGCATTTTCTCTTCTGCAGTTATGTAATATTAAACCTTTGCTATCTTTTTTTCAAGATGAGGAGGTCTGCACTTTTTTGAACATTTTTCTTGTTGAAATTTGTCTCTCTCCTCTTAATGCAGCTGGTCCACAAACCGCTGATCCCCCTGCCTGTTTGCGGGTGTCTACTTCAGCTAGTCCGCTGCGGAGGAGACACCCATGCGTGCCTGTTCACGTCTGTACCCTGCACCTAGCTATGTGTGTCCATAGCTTCTCCCTCTCACAGTCAGAGTTCTGCTATACAACAGATTGAAAGAGATGCCAAACCAAATGTGGGTACTTAGATTGCTTGCATTGCAAAACAATTTATACATTTCATAATAAATTCATGAACAGAGCTGCATGAATTTGTGTATTTTAAATCTGTCAGAAGCTCAACTTTAAAAACGCATATAAAAATACCAGTAAAACGTTTGTGTATTATTTCCATTTCATAAAAATATTTTGCAGTATCTTTTAATGGTCTCTGTTTTTGTGTATGCTGTCTGTATGTGCTTTATGTATTAATCGTTTATTTGTATGACACCACATTCCAAAGAAGTAGTGGAATGCTAGAAAAGTATCTGATATGTTATGTACATGCCTTCCTGCTCCTTAAAGGGTCAGTCCCCCCAAAAAAATAACATTTAAACTACGAGTGTTCACTTTTGTGTTTTGGGGTCTGGCAGCCACTGTCTCAATTATTTGCATGAAGCATACATTGGTAATGTTAAATTATTTTGAATTGCAAGGCTGTGCGATGAAGACTGCACAGCGGGGCTTTAGTTGTTATAATGAATGTTATAACCATATTATTGGTAACCTAGACTGTGAATCTATCAATGCCTAACAACTATGTGAAATTACTTTGAATTGCAATGTAGATTTTCACTTTCAAGATCTGATATTAGCAGTTGCAGTGAAGCCCTTTAAGCCACTTATGATACATTCCCATTGTATTGTCTACAGAGTTTACCTCTGTACAGCCCTCAAAAGGTATTTGGGCATGCATAAGATACAACTCATTCAGACACATTTGGTTAATGTATGAAATACTAAATGGAGAAGCTTGAATAGGTTTTTTTTCTACACCCAAGACATACCTCCCAACTTTCTAAGATGAGAAAGAGGAAATTTTAGAGTACGAAGTATGCATGCAAAGGACACACCCCTGCCATACCTCCAGTAACGCAGATCAAAAAGAATTAATACAGAAAATGTGGTTGGTTGAACCCACAGGTGCTGGTATTCCACTACGTATTATTATTTATACTGGTCTCAAAAAAAAAAAGCAAATGCAATAATTTAGAGGTTTGCTAAAAAAGTTACGTGCAGTAAAACACTTGTAGCCCCCATCACCTTTTGTGAGGTGGCTACTAGAAATGTATTGATTGCCAGGACTGTAGTAAATATGGCTGAATTATAGTTGGCATGTATCTGGTTAATTCCAGGTGTACTGGCATTGCTTGTACCTACCTGGGTGGAGTATGACTCTGCTGCAGTGTGGGACAGTCAATGAGGGGCATTGTGAGTGTGTGTGCCATTCACCAGGCAATCACTGGGGCTCTTTCAGCCAGTGTTGCATGTTGAGGAAGTCCTTATATACTCCAGGGAATTACCATGTGCTCAGTCTAGTTTGGGCTCCAGCCATGGATTAGTCCAGGTTGGGGTGTTGTCCAGCCACCTGAGGCCTGGAGTTGGGGATTTTGGGGTGCGGGAAGTGTTTCGCTAGGCCTCAAGTATGGAGGAGTCCTGTGCTGTTGTCAGAGGAGGAGAACCATGGACGCTGATGGCTGCTGGAAGTACTCGGAAAATAGTGGATCTCAGGAACAAGTTTGGTGTCTCTCCTGTTGAGAACCTGTGCTCATCCCTGCTCATCTGCTACTCAAATTCATATTTGCTGGGCTACAAATGGATCTACCCTGAAATGCTAAAAAGGGACTGGTGAGTCTGGAGTCTATGTCTGTACTACCCTGGGTGTCTAGGATCCCTGTACCCTCTCTCCCCAGTGTGAAGATGCTAATAAAAGTCCTTCAGCATTATACTTTTGGAGTGGACACCAGCTTTGTGGACACTAGAAGAGGGCAGTTAATGCTAATAGGGCAGCTGAACACTAAAACCCCTAGCATATTAGTGATGACCCGGGTTATTCTGGCAACTCCTTTGGGGGGTGAGCACTACACACTTTTAAAAGATATATTATTTTTATATTTAGATATATGCATTGGACCAAAAAGAGGGACAACCCAGCCAGGTCACTATCTGCAAGGAGTTTGCATGTTCTCCCTGTGCTTGAGTGGATTTCCTCCGACACTCCAAAGACATGCTGGTAGGTTAATTGGCTCCTGTCTAAATTTGCCCTTCTGTGTATGCGTGTGAGATAGGGACCCTAGCTCCTTGAGGGCAGGGACTGATGTGAATGTGCATTATGTAAAGTGCTGTGTAAATTGTCAGTGCTATGTAAATACCAATAATAAATAAATAAATCTGAGGGAGACAAAGGGACAGAGGGATTTGATTTTTTTTTTAAATGGACAGTTTCTCCAAATGAGGGACAGTTGGGAGGTATGCCTAAGAAAATTGTAAAGCTGGCCTTGTGTTGCAATTGATTTCTACAATCTCTTTTCCAACTACTTTGTTGTGTGTAATGTGTGTGTACCTCATTGGATATAAATTGATTGGATTAAGTAGGTGTTCACGCTAGATCTAGGGCCGGGACCCCTTGGCAACATTTGCCAAGTTGTGGTGACCCCCAATGGTAAGATTTAGGCAGTGTCGGACCTAAGGAACAAAGGGCACTGGTGCAAGATTTTTTTTTGGGCCCCCCCCCCCAAAAAAACCCCCCACAAACACAGCGCTCTCCTTCCGCCGCTCGGCCGGCTGTCACTTTCTCTCCTCCCCGCTGGGACACAGAGCAGCGCCCAGCGGGGAGAAAAGAAAGCAGGGATGTACTGCTGTTTCGGCAGAAAAATGGCAGAGACTCAGTGACACACAGGAGTAGGGAGGGTGAGATGCTGTAGAGACACAGTGACACACAGGAGTAGGGAAGGTAAAATGCTGCAGAGACACAGTGACACACAGGAGTAGGGAAGGTAAAATGCTGCAGAGACACAGTGACACACAGGAGTAGGGAAGGTGAGATGCTGCAGAGACACAGTGACACACAGGAGTAGAAAGGATGAGATGCTGCAGAGACACAGTGACACACAGGAGTAGGGAGGGTGAGATGCTGCAGAGACACAGTGACACACAGGAGTGGGGAGTGTGTGATGCTGCAGAGAAACAGGGACACACAGGACTAGCTGCAACCTGCCATGATTTTCATAATCGATTAGTTGGCTAATTATTTATTGGACATATCATATTCATTTTCTTTTACATAGCTCTCATCCCTGGCATATCACATATGTCATAGAAAGAACTTGTGCAGGAAGGAAAACATTACCAAGCAGATTTTAGGCTGCAGCAAACAAAGGTAGCAGAGTACTGTCATGCATTAAAAGGAAATGTACTTGAGAACTTGAATACTGGAACATCTATTTAGGTAGTATGCATCCTCTCGTACGCAATCCCCTAGGCTATCTCTCTCTCTCTTTCCTCTCTCTCTCTCTCCCGCTCTTGGTTTTCTCCAGTATTTCACTAATTTCTTTCTCTCACTTCTTTTTCTTTTGCTACTTCTTTCGTTCCATTGGATCGTCTCTGTTTACCAAGATCGTCTGGCACACCCACCTATGCAACTGTTGATTGTCACTTACTAGTCAACATCGGTACCCTGTGTATGACTTACCATACTGTTGATGTACTTAATGCACAGATGTCTAAGACAATCCTTTTGATGTTCCTTATGTAATCTGCAGTCTGCTAATTACTGTAGTTACTTCTGTTATATTTGTATAAAAAATAAAAATGTATTGAATTAAAAAAAGGGAATGTATTCTAGAGACAAAGCAATCATTTTGCCACATTATAGATCCCTGGTTCGGCCTCATCTTGAGTATGCGGTTCAATTTTGGTCGCCAATCCACAGAAAGGATGTTCTTGAGCTAGAGAGAGTCCAGAGAAGGGCAACAAAACTAATTAAGGGGCTGGAGGACCAAAGCTATGAGACAAGGATGCTAAATTTAAACTTGTTCATGCTGGAAGTGAGGAGATTAAGAGGGGACATGATTTTGATGTACAAATTGTTTAATATTGATACTAATATCAGTAATAAACTTTTTACTGTAAACACCCTAAAGAAGACTAGAGGCCACCACCTAAAATTGGAGCAAAAAGGATTTACCCTCAAGGGGTGTAGGGGATTCTTTTCTGTTAGAGCGGTAAAATTTTGGAACTCTCTTCCACAAGCAGTGGTATCAGCAGAGAGTATTGAATCATTCAAAAAGCATTTAGATACCATCCTCAGAGACCATAACATACAGAGGTACATGTACTCTTAACGATTGGAACACACAGAGACTCATATACACACTAGGGATGTTCAGATACCGAGTACAAATACAAGTACAAGTACAGATACTTTTCCAGCTCCAAGACTAGACTAGAGAAAAATTCAAAAGTTAGGAGGCAGCTTTCATTTTTAAGAAACATATGGAGCTCCTGGGATTTGTTCATCCCTGTTTTAATATATGTTTTTTTATATATATTAGGGATGCACCAATACCATTTTTGCAAGTACAAGTACTGATACTTGTCCAAGTCCTCACAGATACAAGTACTGATACATTTCTGTTTATTGTCATGTGACAGTTTTTCTAAAACAATACAGACTAATTATTTCAGGACCCTGGTGGAGCGCCAGAGCTATGTCCCAGCTGCAAATCCTGCAACCTTGGTAGTTCTCGTGAAAATGCCAAATATCAGTACTGGTATCTGAACATCCCTGACACACACATACAGACACACTCACTAAGGTTGAACACAATGGACCTGTGTCTTTATTCAGTCTCAAATACTATGTTACTATGAGACTTCTCTCCTGGACTCCTCTCAAAAGACGCTTTTGTCTGGGGGAATCCAATTGGCTGCATGCTTGAATCCGCGTCCTGACACATGGATTCATACGCGTGAGCTGATTAGCCAGAGATGAAAATTTTACTCCCCCTACGCTCATCTCTCACCTAGCTGAGCGTGGGAGAGGATATTGCTGGACACACTGCATACGAAGCTCCGTGCACCGTTGCTTCCCATTGCTGTGTCACGGGCTTCACAGACTTTTTGTGATTACGCCACTGATTCCACTCACCTCACACACACAGCACACATCACATACAACATAATATACATAATATACATACAGTACATATACAACACCTAATACACATACAGCACACATACAACACATAATTCACACAGCACACTTACAACACATAATACACACACAGTACACACAGCACACATACAACACATAATACACACACACCATATAATACACACTACTTACACCGGTTGCGCATCGTTGTTTAACCCGCCCACAGTCCACTATGAGCAGCCCAAGGAGGAGGAGAGGATGAGAAGGAGGCTGAGATGAGAAGGAGCCCTCGATCAGTGCCTGAACGGTCAGTTTGCCCCTGCTTCCGAGCTTATTGCGTTCACTATATTGCGGCTCCGCTGGGACTCCTCAACAGCTTTCCCTGGGACTGCCCGGCCTGCAATAATACGCATGCACGCTTAGGAGTGGTGTGGGCGTGTCTGTCGGCGGCCCCACCACCTTGATGTCAATTAGTGGGAGTTCATAGCTGGGTGAGGTGGGGAGAGGGAGGGTGTGAGAAGCTGCAAGCAGCCCAACTAATCAATAATGAAAATAGTTGACAACAATTTTAATTATTGATTTTTATCGACTTTGTTGATTAGTTGTTTCAGTCCTACTATAAACTGCTACAAATCCCAGCAATACATTATACAACAATGGAGAATACTATCAGCTATAGAGGATGACAAATCCCAGCAATACATTATACAACGATGCAGAATAATGGTATCATTCTGCATTGCTGTATAATGTATTGCTGGGATTTGTCGTCCTCTATAGCCGGTTGCTATTCTGCATTGCTTTATAATGTAGTGCTGTTATCTGTAGTCCTCTATAGCTGATGGTATTATTATAAGCAAACTTTTTACACAATGAATGATCAGAGCCTGACTTATTCTCCCCTTCCAGCCTGCCTGTTTATAGACAGCCTCATCCTTAACCAGAGTATTGGTGCACTGTGGTGCCATTTATTTTGAAAAACGCAGTCTGCACTGAATTTTAATGAATTGAAGTGTATTTACATATGGGTTGCCTTACTCAGCTTGCTGCAACCTGCTTCAATGCATATTGCATTGTGAATTTCTATATAAAGAACATAAAAATAAAAGTAAATAAGGTAAAGCTGTGTTCACTTCAATAAAACAATTGTACGCTAGCAACATTTCTGTGTTTTTTTTATTTCCATCACGCATTACTGAATGTTCAAAGTAAACACGGGTTAGCCTTGTTTACTACGATTCACTTTGCAATGTAAACATATACTTTCTTAGGTTAACAGCATCTACTTTAGTAAGTTAAACCCAATGTTCGCACAACTTGGTCAAAGAGTGCTCTGTAATGCCTTAGAATCATCAGTATTCATCAGTATTCATGTAAAATGAAGACTAGGGGCAGATATATCATTGGTAAGTCTAGCAAATAAAATAACATACCTTGAAGTTATGTTACTCGAGGAGGACTACGATATAGTAGGAATAGCAGAAACATGGTTAGACCGCACACATGATTGGGCTACTAACATAGAAAGGTACAACCTGTTCAGGAGGGACAGGCTGTCAAGAAGGGGGTGGGGGTGGGGTATGTATATAGGCTAAAAATAACCTCATTATGCACATCCGTGACGATATCGCGTCAGCTGGTGGGGATGATGTGGAATCGTTATGGCTAGAACTCGATAGCACGAACCCTAACCGTAAACTTATTGTGGGTGTCTGTTATAAACCTCCAAATATAGAGGAAGAGGAGGAGGCCCACCTACAATCCCAAATAGAAATAGCGGGGAAACAGGGTAATGTTGTGGTAATGGGAGACTTCAAATACCAAAGCATCAACTGGGCTAATGGAACTTCCCAATCGGCAAAGGCTGCCCGTTTTCGTAATATGCTGCGAGACAATTTCATGGATCAGATGGTTGAGGTCCCGACGAGGGAAAATGCCATCCTAGATCTGATCATCAGCAATAATACAGAGTTAATCAACGATATTGTAATCGGGGAGACACTGGGTAATAGTGATCACAAGGTGATTGCTTTTAATATTGGGTGCAAGAAAGGGAAAGGTGATGGGCAGACGAGAAGCCTAAACTTCAGGAAGGCTAACTTTGATAAACTACGCAACATAGTGGGTGAAATCGAATGGGAAAACTTATTTGATAAACTAAACTTTGACCAAAAGTGGGACTGTTTCAATAACAAATAAAAAAATGCTATAACCGGGTGTATACCGCTGGGTAACAAAAGTAAAAGATCAAAAACAAAGCCAATATGGCTAAATAAAATGGTAAAACAATACATTAAGGAAAAAAAAGTAGCATTTAGTAAGTATAAAACGGAGGGGACAGTATTGGCATTCCAAAACTACAAAGAATGTAACAAAATATGTAAACTGGTAGTCCGGGCAGCTAAAATTGAATGTGAGAAATATATCGCCAAAGTTAGTAAAAAGAACCCCCAAAACATTTTTCAGTACATAAACAGTAAAAAGGGGAGAAAGGAACAGATAGGCCCAATAAAGGACATAAATGGATTGTTACTCACAAACGACAGGGAGAGGGCCGAGGCGCTAAATACTTTCTTCTCGTCGGTATTCACCGAGGAAACAGACGGGTTTAATGTACATGATAAAACACACAATTTAACAAGAAATACACCTGAGTGGTTGACTGAAACTGGGATACAACATAGGCTTAAACTACTGAATGCAAATAAAGCATTAGGACCTGATAATCTACACCCCGAGGTACTCAAAGAACTAAACAAGGAGATAACGAGACCATTGCTCCTCATTTTTAAGGAATCCGTAATGGCTGGTAGAGTACCAAGCGACTGGCGAAGGGCTAATGGGGTACCTATATTCAAAAAAGGGTCAAAATGCCAAACCAGGGAACTATAGACCAGTTAGTCTGACATGCATAGTATGTAAACTGTTAGAGGGAATTATTAAGGATTACTTAGTGGAATTCGTCAGGGATCAGGGCATAATAACTGATATGCAGCACGAATTTAAGAAGGATCGTTCTTGCCAGACCAACCTGTTGACCTTTTACGAAGAGGTAAGTAGAGATCTGGATGGGGGGAGGCCGGTGGACGTAGGATATCTGGACTTTTCGAAAACATTCGATACGGTGCCACATAAACACTTGTTATACAAGCTAAGGTCTATTATGGGCATAGAGGAAATTGTGTGCACGTGGATAGAAAACTGGCTACAAGAACGTGCACAAAGAGTATCAGTTAATGGCACCTTTTCAGACTGGGCTGAAGTCATGAGTGGCGTGCTCCAGGGTTCTGTGCTGGGCCCCATGCTTTTTAACCTATTTATTAATGATATCGGGTAGGGAGTGAGTACCCATGTCTCAGTGTTTTCTGATGATACGAAAATCGGGAGGGTAATAGACACGGATTCAGACATTGTAACATTACAGGAGGACCTGGAGAATATCGGGGAGTGGGCAACTGTATGTCCAGGTTAGGTCACCGATACTCAGAAAAGATGTCCTTGAGCTGGAAAAAGTCCAGAGGAGGGCAACCAAACTTACTAAGGGGTTTGAGGACCTGAACTATGAAACAAGGTTGTTAAAATTAAATATGTTCTCTTTGGAGGTTAGGAGATTAAGGGGGGACATGATCTTCTTGTATAAACTATTCAAGGGTGACAGCAACATTATCAACAAACTGTTTACGGTTAGCTCCATAACAAAGACCAGAGGGCACAACCAAAAATTGCAAGGGGTTCTTCACAGTCAGAGCGGTTAAGGTCTGGAACTCGCTGCCGCAGGAAGTGATCTCAGCTAAGAGTGTGGAATCATTCAAGAAACTCCTGGACGAGTTCCTCGGAGACCATAATATACAGGGGTACAGGTACGCCTAAGAGCAAAATCGCACATGGACTAATACAGGCGCACACACCTGCTCAAACATAAATACACACAATAGGTTGGACTTGATGGACTTATGTCTTTATTCAACCTCAAATACTATGTAACTATGTAACTATCCTCATACATGCCAATTTTACCTGGATTCACAGGATTTGGCTGCTGTTCAGGCTTCTTGTACCCCCATATTTATTAAACTGCTGACAGTTCCCTGTCATATAGAAGAGTAAAATTATGAAAAAGTCACACAGTTGCAAATCCATTGCCTTTCAGCATATCAATCTTTGAATTATTAATCTTGATTAGTCCAAGTAAGTACAAATTATGCCTGGTAGCACAGTTCAATATTAACCCTTTTTCATTTACAATTTACATTTTAATTTACAGTTTATTTAATAATTTTTTTTAAGCTATTCATTTTGTTTAACCAGAAACAGCCATTATATTGTCTTGTTTTTTGCAACCCAAGCCACATGGATGTTATGTTTTTTTCTTGTGTCGTTATTTGTAATTCACCAAAGTGAAACAAAACTAGTGAAGTGTTGGGACCGCTGATGTGCATATCATTGTTCCAATTCAGAGATTTATTAGGCACTTAAGTCATGAAAAGAATGACAGTTATCTTGTTTACTTTCATAAACAAGATGGCAACAGCAGCACCCATTGGTTGGAAACAAATTTGCAGACTTCTCTTTGACTTTGCAGATCTTGATGACTTTTATGGGTCACAGGAAAGTCAGGAAATCACCAGCGCTCAGTACTAAAGATAAATATGTCCCTTTTATTGGACAGAAAGCATCACAGACATCCAAATAAACCGACGTTTCGGGGCCGCGCAGGGTCCCTTCCTCAAGGCAGAAAGATGTGACCTTTTATGGGTCACAAACTCAGAACTAGGGATGAGCTCAGGTTCAGACCAAATCCATTTCAGAACACGGAAGGAGCTCCTCCGAACAAGAAAGGAAGCTTCTTCTGCTGCCGCCCAATTATCTGTGGCCGGGAAATTCCCCACCTGCAGTTGCACATAAGCAAAAGGGTGGGGTGCAGTGATGTCACTGACCTTATATTATATAATAATGACATTGACCAAATATGGCCATATGGCCACATCAGGTCTATGATGTCAGCTCAACATCCTGCTCCTTTGATCATGTGCAGCTCTGCAGTTGATTGGACACTTCTGTGTTTAGAGGAGCTCAGGTTTGGACCGGGTTCAGTTTGAACTTGAGTTTATTCCTTTCTCAGAATGTATTGAAGCCAGGGGAGACAGCAGAACAGCAAGGCAATTTGCATTTTCAGAAGGTCAATAAAGGTGGTCACTGGTGGTCTAAAGACAAACTTACTTTGATTTTTATAGAATGCCTAAGTGCTTTCTATACAAGGATACATAGAATACTACTTACAATATAAAAGCTGACATCAGTGTAGCTTAAATGTGAAACTTTACTGAACTGCATAAAAATGTGTTCTGCCTTTTAATTTTTAAGTATTGGCATAACCTTTTATACAGTATTAATAAATGAAACCCTGTAAATTTGTGTATGCAATATTACATGCTAGAAAATGTATCTTAAAGCAGAACTCCAGCCAAAAACAACAAGATAAAGATGAATAGCCAGTTAAAGATAACAGAACAAAACCAGCTAGTCCAGATGGCCAGCATTATTCTATTTACTTACTCTGAACCTGGGTTGTTGTAAACTTGCCCCAGCCTGTGACTGGACAGTGAACGGAGAAGCAGCACAGTGATTACTCATCACTCTGTCACTCTGCTTTCTCTTCCTATCAGCACCCTTCTGGTCATCAGATAAAATGACTGGCTCCCTGTAGTGCTCCTTCTTTTCCCACTATGAGCTCTGCTGTACAAGGACTGCAGGACCTGATAGCAGGTCAAATTCAGATACTTACACTGCGAGCATTTAAAAAAAATGCATCTAATGATGCTTTAATGATAACAGAGTTGTATTGATTTGTGTCTTTAATATCAGTTATGCTTTATAAATGTCAGTTGTAATATTGTATTGCTTTATGTTGTTTGGACTCTGCTAGTTTATGAAATAATATGTAAAAATACCACTATGGCTTAGAAAACCATCTATATCTTGCAGAAATGACTATACTGTAGTTTTACGAGAACAACTCTCCTTTACCTTTTAGCCTACCTGTCAATTTAAAGAAGTTCCTTCTTTCCACTGGGAGAGAAGCGGTTAAAGGTGTGTGAGTAGCAGACCTGCCTGTACACCAGTTCTCAGGGAATTGTGCAGTTCTCCAACTGCTGACCAGCCTTGAGGGGAGGATTTGTCAGTGTGAAAGTGGGCAGAGCTGGATTCTAATCATTAATCCCAGGAGCGCCATTACCAGACAACAAAGAGGTGAAAAAGTGAAGAACACTGTGCTGCTGTACATAGGACGCTTCCAGTAAATAGACACCTGTCAACATTCAAAGAACAAGAAAGAAAGAAGGTGAGTGTGCTAGATTAAAAGAGGGAGACTATTTGACATATTGGATAGATGCAGGATAGAAAAGTAATAGTTTATATAACAAAATATATATATATATATATATGTGTGTGTATATATATATATATATATATATTAAAGACAAAAAACTTGATAAAAATCATATACAGTATTCACGAAAGATTATATACATTATAGGATTTTGCACATACATAAAAGCTGGTAGGGAGATGGGACAAACAGGCACATGCACGGAAAGCAGTTATTAGACAAGATCTGAAAAGTGAGAAGTGACAATATTGATATCAGAGAACAATCAGAAGACCAATATTTGATATTAATGTTTATATGGAATGTCGTGACACTTTGCAGACACAGGAGTATTAAGGGGCAAGTGAGAATTATTACATATTCATTGCAATGCATGATACAGATATTAATTTGGGTTTGCAGTAACTTCTGATCAGTTGCAAAGTTTGTTAAACATTGTTTGTTAAACTGTGATAGAAAGGTTGAAGCGGAGTAAGGTACAAGATCAAGATAAGAAGGGGAACATGACAAAGAGCAAGAAAAAAGAAAAGAAAAGAAAAGTATAGACTTGTTTAGCTTTTAGGTAACTTGGGTATAGATGTAATGTTGGGCCTTACAATAACAAAATGACTAAAAGAACAACTGTTGTATTACCCATAACTAAAGTACTTTAAAACATATGCAGCTCTATATCAAACCATAACGGCAATTCTGCAATTAATACAATTTTGATTCACTTGATTAATAACTTTAGTATTTAAAAATAAATTAAAACCTCTGAAATAAAAGATAGGGGAGGTGTTACAATTATTTAGATGCTCTTTTTATTGTTCTAGCCTGGAAGTGCAACATAATAGTGTAAATCATGCTGGTTCATAAGCAAAATATATTTATTTTATCCAGGCTCAGTAGATAATAATTTAATGTGCAGTTGGCCTCAGCTATCAAGGTGTGTTCACATACTAAGGTATGACTGGTTGCCTTAGGTTACTCCATATAGCTCAGTTTTGTACCATTTTTCATGGTAAATATTCAAATTCAAATTCCGTTTTTATTATTTTTGGACCCGTTCAAAGTTCAGTGCAGCCTGCAGTATACCTGTTACTACATTTGCTAAAGAAACGTATTTTACAGACGTGGAGGAAGCATAAAAGAGGGGTCATGACCCAGAACACCCTATCCTTTTTTTCTACCTTTTTGTTCTGGTGTAGAGTTGAAAATGGAATCTAAATTGTTGCTATGAGTAACCCCCTTTATTTTCCTTATCTTTTCCTGTACGGTACTTCAATATTAAACTTCTGACCATCTGGAAAGTTTTTTTATACATAATTTATATCAGAGGTCTTCAACTCAAAAGTCATATGTGACTCTCAGCTAATTTGCTGTTAAAATATTTAAAATTTTTATCAAGTGCTGTGTTTTCATATATAGTCTTCTGAATCAAGGCCTCTGATTTCTATTATTATTAGTAGTATATCTGTGAGCACGTATTGCAGATTGTATTAGTATTTCCTTTCTAAGATCGTTCATTCAAAACACTGATCAATTATTTAGAGCAGAAAAGCCAGAACGGATCAAATTTAACAAGCAAGCGTAAAGCATATCTATGACATAGGGTAAGTGACTGCTAAGATTGGTATAAGTGGAAAGCAGAAAAAATATTAAGAACCCATTCACACCTCACCTGTACATTGTGGCAACACATGCCAAAACGTGTTGCCATAATGAATGACAACGCACCTGCTCTATGTGCAGTGCACTGCTACACTATGCATTGTACAGTAGGGCACAATGCACCACAGCACACCACAACATATATTCCATGTGTTGTGGTGCACTGTGTTCCTTCCCACTAACCATACACATATATCTGGCCACATGGTGGATCGCCTTCATTGCTGGGCTGCTGCATATATGCATACAGTTGGTGACACTGTTCTGTGCAGAATGTGCACTCACTTAGCACCCCCAGTACAGGGACCATGCTGTCACTGACAGCTCCCAGTCACTGTTTACACTCAGGGGCTGGTGGGAAGGGCTCTTAATCATGTGATTACTGTGATGGCCAATCACACATGATTGGGAAATTTGCCTGTGATTCCCAGTGTTAAGGACCCCATATACAGCCTACAGCAAAGGGTTAAAAAAAGGGTCATGCGTGCTTGTTCATCTATTGTGGAGCATTTGCAGCCCATTCATAATGAAAGGCCTGCCTTAAAGCAACCAATGTTAACGTGAACCATAAAACGCATTAACACGTTTGCAGTAATGCACTACAACGAAATGCTTAAGTGTGAATTGGCCCCAAATGTGGGCGAGTCAGCACGCTGAAAAGTAAAGAGGTAAAGAAACAGCGATAAGATGTGAAGCAAAACCAAGAACAATATAAAAGATAGTGATGGAGAGAGCAAATAGAAAGGGTGTGATAGAAAGGTTGAAGTGGAGTAAGGCACAAGATCAAGATAAGAAGGGGAACATGACACAGAGGAAGCAAAATAAAATAAAAGATAGACTTGTGTAGCTTTAGGGTAACCTGGGTATCGACGAAACGTTGGGCCTTACGATTAATAGGGACTAAAAAAAGGACTGTTGTACTTACTCATAACTACAAATCATGCTCTTCATTTCATTTCCATATAACTAGAAACATGAAAATAAGTTTTTAGGAGTAACATTCAGTTTTTTTTCTTCAGAATCTTATGATTGTGGCACGATTCCATAAATACAATGGAATTTGGCTAGTTCATCAGTGGAAATAATATATATACTGTATATAGCAATGTTTGCTTTCTAGCCTGTTATTCTACGGTGACAATTTGTAAACTTTTCCTTTTAATGGAACAGATAATACAGAATTGAAAAAAATTAACTCTTTTCCATTTATTGGGGTATTTGTGGGGACCTTATACCTGCCTATGGCACCACTTGTTCACTCACAATATATATTCACTGCAGTTAAAGTGACACTAAACTCAGGAGTTAAATCTTAAAAATACATTCAAGTATCTTAACTATTAACCAAAATGTATCTTATTTGTGTATCACTCGGCTGTAGATCCTCAAATCATCTCTGAATTCATGCTGACACTGTCCTTCCTTCTGGAGGGTGACTAACTGACAACGTTTGTTCCCATGCTCCCTGTGTGTGTTGTAAAGTAGCCACCGATCCAAGTTCACTACCGTGATGGACTACAATCTCACGTTCAGTTAGCTAATTTGAAGTTATAGTCCATCACGGGTGTGAGCTTGGAGTGGTGGCTACATTACAACTAGGGATGTCCCGATGCCACTTTTTCAGGCCCAAGTACAAGTACAAGTACATCCCCTCATGTACTTGCCGATACCAATTACCGATACTTTTTCTTAAAGGGACAGGTGACTTTAAATGATACATAGTACAACTACATGTTATGTACTATGGATCATGGTTTAACCTATTCATGTTAGCAGTGGAGAATTGTAACTCTATTGCTGGAGTGTAGTGGAGGTGTGTGCTGTATATATGCACTACATATACATTACACACGTCCAGTACACTATAGCAATAGATTTACAGCCAGCCCCGTCCCAGCTTACCTTACTCACAGTTTCACTCCGATCCCCGTAGCCTCACGCGGTGCCTCTTGTAGTCGGCGCTGGGCAGGATCGCTGCATCGCATCTCGGTGCTCAGCTTGTGGGAGGCGCTCACAATTCTGCCCTGCTAACATGAATAGGTTAAATCATGATCCATAGTACATATACAGCACATACGTCCCGTACACTGCAGTAATAGTTACAATTATCCCCTGCTAACATGAATAGGTTAAATCATGATCCATAGTACATAACATGTAGTTGCACTAAGGATCATTTAACCTATTCATGTTAGCAGGGGATTATTGTAAATCTATTGCGGCAGTGTACGGGACATTTGTGCTGTATATGTACAGTACATATAGATATACAATTCT
>NW_017306451.1:422622-430343 GCF_000935625.1 Nanorana parkeri | reverse complement strand
ATCCAGGCTGCAACACCTCTCCACCAGGCTAACAGTGATCACTGTCAATGACAGGCAGCCAGCCGCCTGTTGTATTCGGATCCCCGCACAGCACACACGCCGGAACATACAGCTGTCCCTCCGTGTGTGTCACAGACTTTACTGCAGTTCATTGTACAAAGTTTTTACAATGAACCGCAGTAAAGTCTGTGACATGGAGCTGGAGGGACAGCTGTCAGTACACACTGCGGGACGGGTGGCTGCGGCAGAACGTGGATGGAGAGTCGGGAGTCGCGACACTAATCTTGGGGGGGGCAATTGCCCCGTTGCCCCCCTGGATCCGCCACTGAGGAGGAGAACCTTGGCTGAGTGGGTGTTCGGCAGTGGGAACCCGTCCACACAAGCGGGTGGCTGGAGACGGAAAGAGAGAGGGGAGAGCCGAAGGTCCGTTCCTGTCACTGCTGTGTCTGCAGGAGGTAGACTGAGTCGGACTCGGCGGCTTCCGGTCGGCTACTACGGGCGCTTCACATACCTTCTTGTCAGTTGTTGACGTCACTGCGCCTCGTCTCGTCCTCAGTGCGCTTGCGTGGCAGAAGATATCGTCTCTGAAGCTCTTTTCTGCGCCTGCGTGCCCATCAGTGACCTTTGAAGTGGTACGGCGGACCTGGGCTCACGTGCCAGCAGAAACGGCCCCGCGTGCCCACTCTGACACGCGTGCCATAGGTTCGCCACCGCTGACATAGGGCCATGAGACATAGGGCCACCTAAATTAGGACCCGGAGACTGCCAGGTGACCCCGCTCGGAGCGCCGCCCACCGGAGCAGCAGTGACGCGACGCTCGGCAAAGTAAGTAAGAAGAAAAAATAAAAACATAGCGCAAGCTTCGGCGCTAGGCTTCGGGGCATTTTGACAAGTACAAATACTTGTCAAAATGCCCTGTATCGGGCCCGATTCCGATGCTAGCATCGGTATTGGGACATCCCTAATTACAACACACACAGGTACCATGGGGAACAAAAGTAGCCACCCTCCAGAAGGAAGGACAGTGTCGGCACCAATTCAGAGATGATTTGAGGATCTACAGCTGGGTGATGCACTATTGTTAATAGTTAAGGTACTTGCATGCGTTTTTAAGGTTTAGCTCCTGAGTTTAGTGTCACTTTAAAGGAGAACTATGGGGTTAGGGCTTTTCCCCATAGTTCTCCTAAGGGTAACGAGAGGACACAAACTAGCGTCCTCCCATCACCCTAAGCTCAGTATACCGCGAGCTACAGCTCGCGGTATACTGTGACGCCGCAGTATACCGCGATCTACAGACACGCCGCAGCTGAAACGGTTCCCGACAACTATGTCTGGATCCGCGCAGCTGCGTGGGTGACAGCTGGCTCTGCCTATCTAGAGGCAGAGCCAGCTGTACCCGCCCCCTCCCCCGTCCATTCCGCCAGTCAGCGCTGGCAGATCGGAGAGGGGAATCCAGCCCCTCCCCCTGTCACGGCAGAGAGCCATGACAGGATCGAGAAGTGAGCGAACGCCGCTATGTGTTCGCTCACTTCCCGATCTACTGATCCGACCTGTGACAGTCTCACTGTCACAGGTCGGCTAGAACTATGAGGATGAGTGAAAAGCACTCACCTCATAGTTCTCCTTTAAATACACTTAAGACCAAACCAACATATAATTTTCTGGAGGGTAGAATTGTGTGGAAATCTGTAGGTAGAGCTTTACTAACCCTTTCAGCTTCATCTCTGTTCCTCTAAGAAATTGCTTTCCTTGGTGAACTCGTTTTCACATGTCTGGACTGGAAAAATTCCACCACAAGGTAGCAAAGCTTACACTTTAATTGTTCCCAGACCCAAAACAATATATTTTTATATTTCTGCTTACAATTCGTTAGTTGCATTAGCTGTTTTGGTTTTTGTTAGGCTTTTTTCCCATTATTTCGGATGGCAATCCTGCCAGTAACATATTTCCTGTCCTGAGGTAACAACACTTATTCACTGTACTTTATTCTATGCAGGAGCAGTGTTTTTACCCTAAGACAGAAGATTTGTTAGGATTACACAACACCTTACCCTCTCCCCATTTATGTATCACGTGGGGGGGAGTGTTCTGTAGTCCACAGATGTGCACTGAGAGGGCTGATTGCATTGTTATCTGATGACCATACAGAGTGCACAAGATAGAAGACAGCACTGGATTTTTGGCAGGACGAACATGTATTTTTGCACTTAATGAACAGATAATACAGAACACATTCACTGGCATATTTAACAGGCCAGAAGAGGCAAATCAGAGAATTGTCAGGGTCTGCATGCAGTTAAATTCTGTTGCCCACAAACTGTGAAAGTGAGTAGATCACTGAAAGCTTCATGGCTTTGGATTTAGATAGCAGAACTGCAAAATGAGTGTAGAAGTAATGGTATTTCATGTTTCTTCTTTCACCTTACAGGACACTAATACCACAATGTACAGTCAGAAACGCTATGACAGCCCACCAGATTACAGCCCACCTACGTACCTTCAACAGAACAGCCATGGTCCTGGATCCTATGGTTATCACATTCACTCTGCCCATCCTGATTCATTTTACCAAGAGGACATCCCCCCACAGCACTTCTATAAGTGGAAATCACCACCTGGCATTGTCCGAATTCTTCAGGGCATTGTTGTATTTTTATGTTTGGCTATTTTTGCCTGTGTGGCATCAACGTTGTCCTGGGAATATAACTATGGATACATGGGCGGCTTAGGTGGATACGGCTATGGTGGAGGCTATGGTGGATATGGTGGCTATGGTGGATATGGTTATGGGGGTAACTCAGGCTATGGTTATGGCTATGGTATGACCAACCCTCAAGCTGCAAGTGGCTTCATGATGGCCATGGCTGTGTTGACTTTTATAGCTAACTTGGGACTCTTTATAGCAAGTGTAACTAAATCTGGTGGAACTCGATCACGTAAGTTCTTTATGATTATATTGGTGCTGAGTGCAGTTTTGGCTACCCTGGATATTATTGCCTCTATTGTGTACATTGTTGGAGTAAATCCAAGAGCCCAGATGAGTGGTGGCATGTATTATAGTCAGATGATGGCATTATGTAACCAGTTCTACTCTCCTGTGACTTCTGGAGCAGGCATCATGAATCAATATCTGTACCACTACTGCATGGTGGATCCACAGGAGGTAAGCTCGTGTTATTTGCATTGAAAGAAAAAAGCTGGGATTTATTTTTGTAACATATTATCACCATATAAACTACTGCAATCATTTCTATATGTTTTTCCTAGGCCATTGCTATAGTGTGTGGCTTTATTGTGGTCATTCTGCTGTGTGTCACATCCTTCTTTGCACAGAAGACAAGAAGCAAGATATGGCGTTACGGAGAACCTAATATTTACTGGGAAAAACCCTTTGAGCCCTATCAAGAGGGTCCTAATGTGGAGGAATGGGTAAGAGCTGCATTAATAATTATCAATACAAAATCTCAGTTCTCACTGATCTGTAAACATTAAAATTAGGTTATTATTTTTAAGTGACTTACATAAGAGTTGTTGTTCATTTAGAGGTTAAATCTAGATATACATTTAGTTTGTGGAAAGGGTGTGTAAAACATGATGTTATATTTATCTATCTATCTACATAGACCTGTGGGGGTCAACTTACAAGGTATAATGTGTCTCTGTTGCAGTCCCTGACACCACCAAGGGGCTGCACATAATATTCAATATATGAAATGTATAGAAGACTGTCAGAGACTGCAGATATACTATAGGAGATGGCTAGAATCTGTAGAAATATTTCAGGTGTGGTTGGGGACACATTTATTGAGACATGTGGAGATCAACAAAATTGTAGCTCAATGTTCCCTCTTTCATTAAGGGTTGCTGGGGTCTGAGGGCCAAAAAACAAGTACCAAAGAGTTGATGTGGCCATTGTGCTGCAGGTTGGAAACCAAGGTCATAGGTGCACTGTAAAGATCTTCTGGACCTCTGGCTCTTTTCTCTGTTGACTGGCTATTCCTATGTCCTAAAAATAATAACTTTTTATTTGCATTAAAATGTATGCATAGCCAAAACTTTTTTTTTAGCTTTGGATAGAGTAGTAGGGTTAAAACACCAGCCATGTTATATATTGTTTTTGTCTGTGTATCATTGGAGGAATTTACATTTACATTTCTTCCCAGTGATACATCTGAGCCGACCTGTGACAGTCTCATTGTCACAGGTCGGCTAGAACTATGAGGTGAGTGAAAAGCACTCACCTCATAGTTCTCCTTTAAAAGAAAGCTCCTAAAGCGTGGGAATTTCCCTCTTAGATAGTTGTCTCTAAAACCGATATTGTTCTTGGAACAACTCTAAAATGTTTTATTTTCTGTCACTTTCTTTCTTTTTGACAATGGTCACCAATAGAAATAGGATGGGGGAATGGGGAATAACCACTAGCAGTGGTTCAATAACTATTTTATGTGCAGAAATAATGATTAAGCTCCTATATAATGTTTAGGTATTTCTATCCAAATATTTTAATTTCTATGCCTCAAGTAACATTTACAGTAATATATACTATGCCATTATTTCTATAATATTTATTATTTTCACATTTGCTGTCCACAATCATATTTTATTAACTACGCCACATTAAATTCTATGGAACACCTGCTCCACATGATCTTACTTGCTGCCACACACACATGCACTCCACATTTGATGGTCTGCAGATAATTAGTTTAAAATTCTCATTTGCATATGCTGGTATTTGCATGAGAAAAAAGAAATGAGGCTGGGAAAATAGACCGAATCAAGCCATAGTTATGTGATTGCATTCAATTCAACCTGGATAATAATGTCCTATAGTCCACTCAAAACTAAAAAAAAAAAAAAATTGTAGATTATGTTGGGGAATGTATCACCTATCAGCTTCTTCAAATTTAAACTGGATGCATAAAAAATGAATAAATTATTTAAGTTGATGCAGTGGTGAGCTTAGGAGATATGAGAGGCTAGTGTGTGAATCATCCCGCCAGTACCCTCCCAGAATTAATATGTTCACCTTCAAAGAGGTGTAATCAAAGTTTTATTTTAAACTGGCAAAAGGTTAATACTTGTTTAGCATTGGCTTGGATTGGATCCTTGGCATGCCCATTGTTAAGATTTTGGAATTTGTCCTACAGAAAATTTGGTGTACCATGTTGCTTCTAGTCAATGTGGGGTTTTGTGGTTCTTGATGGAGCTCCTGTGTAGGTTCATCCTGAGATGCAGCTTAAGGCCAGTTTCCCCAATGTAACAACCTTTGTCACATGGTGAACACTGTATCATGTACAACACGTTAGCAGATGTACATGAGTATGATCCCTTAATGGTGTACATTTTGTTGTTGTGACTCGCTGTATTCTTGTCACATATATGTTGGCAAAGTTTGCAGCGGGGTTTTTTGCATTGTACTGTGCCATTCTGTGTCCGTTCCTCTTCTGGGGTCAACTTACTGCGTACCAATCTTCTTCTCAGGTTCAGTGGTTGATTGAAAGCCAGTTTTGGGGGCTGAGGGAAAATGTCTTGTAGTATGGGGTCTTCTGAGAGTACTGGCTGTAGATCTTTGATGATTTTGCGTATTACCTCTAAAGTGGTGTTGTAGGTAACTACAATAGGGGTCCTGGTTGTGTTTTTCTTCTTGTACTGTAGGAGTCTTTCCCGTGGTGTTTTTAGGGCAGATTTAATTTTTTTGGATATAGTCTTTTCCCTGTAGCCCTTTCGCCGAAGTGTGCTCAGGTGTTTGTCTCTGTCCTCAGTGTCAGAGCAAATGCAGTGGTATCGGATTGCTTGGCTGTAGATGACACCCTGTTTAGTGTGACTCGGATGGAAGCTGGCATTATGGAGGTAGCTGTACCTGTCTGTGGGTTTTCTGTACACTGAAGAAAGGAGTGAGCCATTGCTGACAGTTATGGCACAATCCAATACATGCTGCCCAAAATCCATAAGCCAGGAAACCCAGGACGACCCATTATTACAGGTATGGAAACAATTACAGAACAAATATCTGGCTTAATTGAAAACATTCTGAAGCCCCTTGTTATCACAACTGAGAGCTTCATACAGGACACCACAGATGTTCTTAACAAACTGAGCCAAATGTGGCTTACACAAGACTTTCTTTCACTCCTAGCCGCTAAACAGAATGGTGGAGGAGTGAAAGAAAGGTTTAAGGCACATGTTTACTTTTAGTACATAAAACATGCATGAGGCATGTTCGGGGTAGTGGGTATAGAGATGGATATGATATAGTTCATACTGCATACGTAACTACTATAATTGTGATGTGCAAAGATTGCAAACATTTTTTATCTTGAGTAGCGTGCAGTTTGCTTTCAGTTTGCTTACATTTAGGCTGGGTTCACACCTGGGCATTACTATAGGCGCATTTTCAGCTCGTTTTTAGCACGTTTTTTAGTTCAGTGAAACACGCGTTCGAAGCTCGTTTTTTATACCTCCCTTGCGGTATGATTTTTTTTTTCCTTGTTTTCTCTATATTTTTTTCGGGGGTTTTTTTAAAAAACTTTTTAAACTTCCCGCCGGTTCTGCCCCCCTGCGACGCGGACGCTCGCAAGGGACGGAAGACGGCAGCGGCCAGAGGACACAGCGGGGATCGCGTACAAAGTAAGACCTACACTGTATTCCCGAGTGTGGCTCGGGGATTACCGCTTTGTTAACCCCGAGCCACACTCAGGAATTCCAATGGATACACGCGTAAATAAGCCCCAAAAGAAGCTCCTGTACTAATTCGGGCATAGGGCATTTTTCAGCGTCAAAGTGCGCTGAAATACGCCCAGGTGGGAACCATGCCCATAGGAAATTATGGGATTTCACTGCTTGAGCGTTTTTCAGTGCTTCGATCAACGCTGAAAGACGCCCAGGTGTGAACCCAGCCTCAGAACAGAACAGATACAATCAGAACTAGTAAATGTGTCTGCCCCACAATGAAGGTAAAGTAAAATTACTGCCCAATGTATTATTTTAGCAGGCAATACTATTAGTATTAGTAGATCACACACAATATACCACTTTAAATAAAATGACAGACTTAGGATGCATAGCTTGGCATAAATGAATACTAGATTTACAATTTCATCTCATAGTAACCTATTGACACTAATAAGAAGGCATAAAAAGTAATGCCTAACTAACAAACCATAATTCACTATATTGAACCAAAAAAGTCAGACAAAAATGTATTATATTAAGCAATATCTTTAGAAAGATAAGTTGGCTATTTCTAATAAAATGCTTACATCCTTCTCCACTCAATCAAGCAGGGGATCTAGGTGGAATTTTCTTTAGTTGTGTGTGCTCTGTCATTAGCAAATGGTTTAGATGTTTTTCATTATGCCTTCACTGGCATCTTTGACTTGTGGCTAGACAAGTACATAACCCCTGGATAAACACCAGGGAGGAATAATAGAGGGGACCACTGTAAGAGCAAATGGTTTAGATTATTTCTCATTATGCCATCACTGGCATCTTTGTCTTGTGGTTAGACTTGTACATAACCCCTGGATAAACACCAGGGAGGAATAATAGAGGAGACCACTGTAAGAGGAGAAGAGATGCGCTACAGGGGGTACTGTGGGGCAGTGGCGGACCTAAGGAATAAAGGGCCCTGGTGTGGGTGCGGATCTCACTGGCCCCCCAACCCCCCCAGCGGTCTCTGCAGCAGAGGAGCTTACACTCTAATGCCCCCCCCCCACAGT
>NW_017306451.1:409892-422581 GCF_000935625.1 Nanorana parkeri | reverse complement strand
CAGTCACACACTATTACTATACATGTATATAGCTCTGACATATACCGCAGTGCTGTACAGAGAACACTGAGCCAGTCACATCAGTCTCTGAGCAGAGGAGCTTACACTCTAATGCCCCCCCCCCCACAGTCTCACATTATTTTGATACATTTATATAGCTTTGACATATACCACAGTGCTGTACAGGGAACACTGAGCCAGTCACATTAGTTTCTGTACAGAGAGGCTTACACTCTAATGCAGAATGGCACCGGCACAGGCAGCTCCTTACCTGAACTTTTTAGGCTTATGCATTTGTGCTATAATTGTTCTATTTTTTTTTAACGTAGTATATGTGTAAATTAATAATAAATGTATTAGCAAATTAAGCTACCTAGATTAAGGTGTATAACACAATCTCATGTGTGCTGAGCTCTGAGTAATTGCCAGTCTTTTTCCGTGTGTATATTTACTCAAAGATATGAGCAGTTTCTGTTTAGTGACTCATTAACACTTTTCCTATTCTGAGCCAGGGCAAATTAATCTCCCACTTCATTATCAGGGTGGGGGAGAATAACCTTCTTGCTACAGACCCCAAAAAATAGGCAACAGCCCTTTTCACTGACGCATTTTTATGTAACGTTGTACACGTGGGCCATTCATGTATCAACATTGAACAAATTCTGTTTAAAAGGTTATAGAGAATATCATTATTAACCAAATCCTAAAAGTGTGATTTGGAATCTGTTCTTGAGTCCCTAAGCAATTTCTTAGAGTTAACACTACAGGCACTTATGCCACGCTTTGTATACTATACTTCCCTCAAGGAGTTTACAAATCTCAGGTCCTTAGCTCAATTGCATACTTAGACACTGGGGCCAATTTAGATAGGAGCCAGTTAACTTGCCAGCATGTGTTTGGCGTGTGGGAGGAAACCGGAGTACCCGGAGGAAACCCATGTAAGCACAGGGAGAACACTGTAAACTTCAAACAGATAGTGTCCTGGCTGGGATTCAAACTGGGGACCCCAGGCAAAAAAAATAAATGAAAACACGTTTTATTGTTTTTAGCTGAATAATAAATATTGCATAAATATCGTATTAAATATTGCGTTTTTTATATTTACCACTTGCAGCTAGTAGGTGAGTAACTTAGATTTTAAATTTCAGTCCTTTTATGACTGCATTGTGAATAGCCTATAATGTGATCTACTATTCAGCTCTGTTGATCAATTAGGTTAACGAAAATACACACCCTCCCTGTCTCTAGCTGATTCAGCCATATGGATTCTAAGTGTCAGGATACTGTGCACGGGTGTCCCCACACCGCATACAGGTATCTATGCGGGAGGACCAAATGTGTGACCACACCAGACAATGCTTATGAGTATATCGTTTATTCCACACACTGAAAACAAGTAACCACACGCAACTAATAATAGCCAACTAAAATGCAAAACAACATAATTACACACAAAAGGTAACAGGGCAAGGGAACCTGGGGAGCAAGGCAACACAAGGGAAGCCACGGCCCAATGGTCAGGGTACAAGGAGGCACCAGGACTCAGGACTCACTGCAGGGAGGTATTAAATACCCTCACAGATCATCAGCAGGTGGTGCCTAATTGCGGACACCTGCCGGTGATCCCTGGAAGTGCAGGACCTGGTTCCAGAGTCGCAGTGCCACCTGGAGGCGCTCAGGTCCCTGACAACCACTGGCTGCCCGGAGACACTTGCAGGGGAGCACTGGAACTGCCGGATCACCTCCAGCGCTACCTGGAGGTGTTCAGATGCCTGACACTCAGTCAGCAAGAGATAGTTAAAGAACTCTGTAGTAAATGTATTTGTTAAATAATTACAATCAAAGTGTCTCTAAATTGTAAATTGTAATACTTCATGTATACTGAATATTTTGGGCACACTCCAAACCTATATATCTCCTTTTACCAATAAATTCGTTTTTCCTAATATTTGTACCATTTACAATGTTATTATTACATTACTTATCTACAAACAATCTCAATCCAAGGGGGTAGCTCACGTGTGACCATACCCCATGAAGGTAATGTGGTTGACTAGGTTGGCGCTTTGCCTATCCCATTACTATAATTGATAATGACTGAACAGTAATTTGACTTGCCGAAAAACTGCACATAAATTCAGAAGAGGTTATTAGCTAGAATGAATTGTGTTCCAGCACTGTGTTTACCTGTATGAATTACTTTTTGGGAGTATAGTTGTTTCTGTCATAGAAATAAAGGAGTTGGGGATGGAACATTCTGTTATGCATATTTCATTGCATCTATATGAAAAATAAATATTCAGACTGTGTAAGAATGTACCATATTGAGATGATATATAAAAACAGGACTGCCTTTTCATTCTATACTATAATCTTTATGAGATTAGAAAGGTGTTATAATCCCTTTTTAACCACTTGAAGACTGCGGCGTTTAGACCCCCTTCCTGGCCAGACCATTTTTCAGTATTCAGCGCTGCGGTACTTTGACTGACGTTTATTCTGTCATGCAACGCTGTACTGAAATGGATTTTATACAATTTTTTGGAGACAGATAGAGCTTTCTTTTGGTGGTATTTAATCACCACTACGGGTTTTATTTTTTACTATAATTAGGAAAAATTACAGAAAAATTTGAAAGGAAACATTTATTATTACCCAGTTTTTTGGTAAAATATAAAAGATCGGGTCACGTCGGGTAAATAGACACCAAACATGTCAAGCTTTAAAATTGCGCGCACCCGCGAAATCGCAGAAAACTACCATACCCAAAATTGTTATCAGTGATTGATGGCCCTAGACTTATTGCTCTCAGTGCGACGTTCGCGGCGATATGTAACATGTGCAGCGTAATGGGCGCAATTGTCTTTTTTGCACGTATGCGCCCCCGACGCATGTTTGCATGCGTGTATGTATGGGTGGGGACTTTAAAAAAAAATGTTTTTAATTATTTTTTATGTGTAACGGATCGCTTGTATGGTAACAGGCATCGCTGCCTGTTTTCAAATACCGGCCATTTCTTGCCAGCACGCGCGAGGGGGCGTGTCTGAGCGGACGTCTAAAGACGCCCGCTCAGATCTAGAGACCTCTCGGCCGGCCGTTTTTTCACAATGGCCGGCCCTGAGGTGGTTAAGGAGCAAAATCAGCGAATTCATGTTTGTGACCATTGAGTTTCTAATTTACACCCCATTTAATGGAGATAAAGAGAGAAAGATGTTTGAAGATCAGCCTGCGTGACAGCCATGGCTCCCACCAAACATACCAGGAGAAAGCGTGGTCACCCTAGGATAGGAAGTCTGTTATTTGCAGGATCAGCAGGTTAAGGAAAAAAACCTGAAAAAAAGGAAACTAATGCAGTCTTCTCATTTAGGCATGGTTCCCAACTGGGCGTTTTACAGCACGTAGGAACGCGCTGCAAAACGCCCTACGCCCAAACAAGTACAGGAGCTTCTTTGGGGCGTCTTTGCCGCGCGTATCCATTAGGATACAGCCGGATAGCCTTCACGTTTCTTTTAACGCAAATCGCGGTATAAACGCACGGCATGAAACGCGCATATTGCGTACGCCTAGGTGTGAACCCAGCCTAAAAGACTGTAAGCTGCAAAATATTAAACTTTTGTTTTTGGGTTAAGATACACCTTACATTTCAGCTTTTAAGAAAGCCAGAGAAATGTAATTAGCACCGGGGTTAGACAGCATCAGGCTTCGTATACTTGGGCACCCGCAAACAATCTAAACCAGCCTTTCTCAACCAGGGTGCCTTCTGGCTTCCTCAGGGGTGCCTCAAAATTTTCACACAGCGTCAGGCCTTTCTATGGTGCAGACGGCCCAGCCACCAGCACCATTAAAAGGAATTATGCTGATCCCGGGAGGGTGGGATCCAGTCAGAATAGTACAGAGGTTTGCCTTTATCTAAGTCTACTCCACCTTCTGCCATGCTGCCATAGCTACAGCTTGTGATATTATGATAGGACTCTGATGTGGGGGGGAGGGACTGATGTGAAAGGGGCTTCTGATATAAATGGGGCTCTGATGTAAAGAGGGGCTCTGAATGTAAAGGGGGGGGGCTTCTGATATAAAAGGGGGCTTGTGATATTAGGGGAAACTAATTATGTGAAAAAGGGGACTCTGAAGTAAATGGAGGGGACTCTGATGTGAAGGAAGCTTCCGATGTGAAGGGGGCTTCTAGTGTGATTGGGGGACACTGATGGGATTGGAGGGGACTCCTGATGTGAAGGGGGGCACTTAATTTGAAGAAGGCTCCTGATGTAAAGGGGGACTTTGGTATGAAAGGTAGGACTACTGATTTGGAAGGGGAGCCCACATTTTTGTGTGTTTTTGCATAGGGTCCCCCTTAAAATTCATACCTATCTGGGATAAGTTTCTGGTATGGATTTTGCAGGTGTCAAACATAATTTTTAAAATATTAAACAAAAGACACTGCGCTCTCTCTAATATTATAAAACTCTAAGTGCATATACTTAGTGACATTTATACAACATGTTCACTCCAACTTATATATAGTCCATATAAAAATATTCCCAAAATTGATATGATTAAAAATAAATGAATTAAATCCTTATGTTCACTTTCTTTACATCAGTGAGTCAAATAATCATTCCATATAAAGTTCCACAATCACTCGTGTGCTTCAATTCCTCGTCAATTAATCACCAGTGATCCACCTCCAGGTGCACAAACACTAGCACACTCACCAGATAATTCTGACCACCCAGTGGTCTTCAAACGCTCTGCAAAATTCTCTGGTGTCTGATGTCTCCCTCTCCACTGAATCACCAACAGCTGAAAATGATGAGTCTGCCCGATGTCTCTCCCAAATCTATCTTATCCGCTCAAAATAGAAAACCAAGATGGCACATAGTGTAAAACTGCTAGATGATAGTTTATTTATAAAAATCAGAACACTTACATTTAAAAGAGGGCTGTAAAAACATAAAATCGGCTTGTATGAGCTCAGCTCTGTCTCCTCCACTCCATTCACTAGCGTCAGCGTGTAGCTCCTCCCCTACGCATTTCGTCCAATGGACTTTCTCAAGGGACCCTTGAGAAAGTCCATATATGCACTTAGAGTTTTATAATATTAGAGATAGCGCAGTGTCTTTTGTTTAATATATTGTGGGAGAAGTTTATATAGCTTCTCTCTATCTCTGCAGCTGTCAATAGGGTGTTTTTGAGGAGTTTGGGGTAGAGCACTATCGCGAGGATAATCATTTGTTTTGCTATCATTTTTAAAATGTTTACATTTAAATTTTTTACACTTTAGCGTGAGGTGCCTTGAGATTTTGCATACTTCTAAAGGGGGTTCTAAAGGTTGAGAAAGCCCTTGCAGTTCTGGGTGTAGATGGACCTTTGAGGAGAGGGTTAAAATTCTTAAGAAAAGTATATAATTGGTGATCCTATTTTCTTCAAGCAACACTATGGTTAACAGGTCAGTTTCAACAAATACCTGTACAGATCTCTACAACCCAAAGTGTCCTCCTCACAAACTGACACACACACTTGCCTACATGGAAACACATGGCTATCTCTCTTCAAAAGCCCCATAAGCTTTCATTCCCATTTCTGGGTATTTATTTGCACTTGTGCACAGAAAAAAATTAAGTTGTTATGTAGCTTTAGGCTGATGATATACAATAGTTCATCGAACCTAGCTGCTGTTATTAGATACTGTATATGGCTGTTCTCTCCCCATACTATATAATAATTACTCGTTTTTTATATATCCCTGTTAATTATTCTTAACACTAATTATAACTTCCCATTACGACCTTTCCCCTGAAAGTACAGGAACAGCACTATTTAGATGCTGGGAGGGACTTTACAGGACTTGGATTCTATATGGCTTTGGAAATTACACTTGTCATTGAGTACATGTGGATTTTCATCACAGACATCACTTATCAATAGCTATCATTTGAGTTGATATACTCGTTAACTGGCATGAGAGAACTTTGTACCTTTGGCTCTAGGCCTGGCTTATGGCATTAGATTTGGTGCTAAAATGTATAGTTTCATACTGCATAGATAGCATCAGTACACGATGCTTTTATACCAATGTGTCATGATGATAGGTCATAAATGGCAGCAGTGTTTAACAGATCCTGTCACCAACTTAAAAAAAATTGCAGGTAGAGGCACAGAAAATAAAGTATTTTAAATGCTTATTGGCAGTGTCTGTGAAGGTTCTCATTCATCCAGGTCATGGTATATCTGTAAAAAATAAGTCAAGGCAACTGGACTTGCTGTATTTTTCTTGAAGACGTTTCACTGGTCATTCAACCAGCTTTCTCAAATTTGCAGTTTTTTCCTTTCCATAAATTATATTTTATTCACTTGCAATATGTCTTTGAACTTGCTACCAAATTTGATTAGTCAATTACCAGCACAGGCCCCTTCCTCTAGATATGTCATAGTCCTCTCCTCTTCCGCTAGTGTTTAATTACTTTTTGGACTGGCTCATCTCCTCCGCCCCTCCCTTTATAACCTTTAATTTAAACATTACAGGCATATATATAGTGCTGCCAATCAATGAAGCGCTTTACTTACTGTGCTTTTACATATGTCCCTGCCCTAAAGAAGATTACAATCTAAGGTCCTTATCTCACAAGCATACACACTATGGCCAACTTACCAGTTATCAGACAATTTATCAGCGTGTCTTTTGAGTGTGGGAGGAAAGTAGAGTATGCAAAAGAAACCTGCACAAACACAGGCAGAACATGCAAACTCCATGCAGTTACACTGAGCTGCCACAGTTTTACCTTGTGTAGCAGCTGGAGGGTGCGGCAAAGGGGCTATTCTGACAGCCACAGGCATGAGTTTCATGACATGCAATCCTCATGCCTCATGGAATTGGTAGTTTCACAACAGCTGGAGGGCCGAGGCTTGGCTACCCACGCTACAGAGTCACTTGAGTGAGAACTTTGAGTCCACTGGGGCTGTTGACAGCACATGCAAGATGGTGGAACCCAGCAGTCTCAGGGCTTTTGGATGTCAACACAAGGGAGGAGCTTTTAAACAACATGCCTAAACACATTAACTGCACATATAATCTTGTGGAAAGATTGTGGTTGAAATTAATGGTCTGCTGATTGGCTCACTTTAATATTATAATTGTCATCAGTAGAAAGCTACTTATTTTGCCCTTCACTTAACATTTCACAACTAGGACTATCTCCAAGGCTAGTGTACTGCAAAGTCTAATAAATCAAGATGTCATACCAAATAATGGTAGATCTCAGCTGTAAGCACAGAACCTTGAATGCAATGTTTACTACCTTGGGACTCAAATGGGGACATACAGAGCCCTAGTGCCTTAGTCATTCATACACCAGTCTAATAGCAACACTATAAAAGAGCCTTCTTTACCTACTGGGCGCCAGTGTATGCATAAAAATGTCTACCTATAAGCATGCTAACAATCAAATATCTTTCTACGCTTTGTTTGGTGCAGATGCCCCATCACTTTACTCTACAACCTTTAATTTTGTGGTGGCATTATGTAGCTGTAGCAGTGGGACCTATCAAGCAAGTTCTAGTGCAATTCAAAAAAATAATCTCCTGTGGTATATCTTTTCTTTACCATGTGACCAGTTGTACTGCCAGTTGTGTCATTGAATGTTTCTATGATAGTGCCAGTTAATATTCACAAGGACAGTACTCCAAAACATTGCAGTAATATGACATGTATCATTGGTTTTTACACCACTATCTCTAGTACTAAATGTACACGTTTTATAAGTAACATATTAAGTACCTGTTGCTAGGTGTTGTGTGGGAAACACAGTTATATTTCTAGCTAGTCCCTTGGTAGTCATTTCTAGCTTTTATTGCCTTAAAGCAATTACTTTTGTATTGCTGTTGTTGTGCTCTGTTCTAGATGTCCTTGAATGAAACTAAATATATGGAAGTATGGCTTCATGGACTTTTTTCTTTTTATTAAGACACATTAGATGAGACCTGGGTGGTTGCTGTGGATTACTAATATACTTGATACATTGTTTTTTTATCTGCTTTGGTATTTTTTATGCTGTGGATGACACATTTAGTTTGGCCTAAGGGACCAAACTTAAAGAAGTAATGGGGGAGTAGTAAAATGTACTCTTCCCAATATTTAGGGTTGAGAACTGAGCGAGCACAAACCTCTGATCACTCAACTCACAGTCTTCTCCATGCACAGAATGATGACTGTCAATCATCTCTCCCTCCCAGGATTCTGCTCGCTCCCTCTCTGTTTCTCCAGCGCTCACTAGAGGGACAGGCAGCGAAGGGGTGGGCCCACATCACATATCCTCAGTCTATTACTGTGTCCTGAAGAATGTCCTTAGTCTTCAACAAGTCCTACAGCATGTTCACAGTCTCTACCCATCTCTTGTAGTATGCCTGTAGTTTCTGACCATGTCTTTTAGCATGTCTGTAGTCTCTGACCATCTCTTGTAGTGTGTCTATAGTCTCTAATCATCTCTCGTAGTCTGTCCGTAGTCTCTATATAGTTGGTATTATTGTGTGTCGTTTCACACTTTGAGTGTCAGCTGCTGGACAGGTTTGATTACAATTTGAATTTAGCACGGAAAATATTTACAGTATATAGTTTATCCGTAGTCTCTGACCATTTCTTGTAGTGTGTCTGTAGTCTCTGACCATCTCATTTAGCATGTCTGTAGTCTCTGGCAAATCTCGTGTAGTGTGTCTTTAGTCTGTGACTATGTCACCAGCACACCAATCCTTTTAAGATAGCAAAAGCTTCATTTATTGAAGTTTTTTGTCATATGACAAAAAACTTCAATAAATGAAGCTTTTGCTATCTTAAAAGGATTGGTGTGCTGGTGACATTTCTACAATTGCTGACATTCGCGGCGCCATCCGCGGTCACTGCCAGCACCCCCCCACTACAAGGGACATATCGGTAAGGAGTGCGACAAGGATAGTACTTACTTTTAGTCTGTGACTATCTCCTGTTTAGGTCTGTACTGTCCAGCTTTCTGTAGCATTGCATTCACCAAATATGATATGCAGACCTTTCATGATGTCAGAGGCTGCATTTGAGGCCTCCCTATATCAAATAAGTTGATCACCAGTGCCCAGTGGACAATGGCCACACCACCAACTAAAATGCATAACTTTTGCCATAATTCATGACAACACATCCTCCGTAGATGCAGCACCCAGATCATCCTCCTATTGGATATGTGTGCTTTTAATTTGCATTGCGATATTTATGTTTCTATTTTTATCTTGATTTATTTTTACAAAATCTCTCAGTCTAGTACAAAATGTTGGCTCCTGAAATTTTGTAGCTTTCATAAGGCCAAAAAGAAATAAACCAGACAAACCTATGAATATAATTTCATGAATATATGTCTTGAAAATATTTTGTAATGCTTCAGTGCCTTTTAGATGCAGGATATTAAATTATAAAGCTTACATTGATGGATTTACACCTCGGAATCTAGAATCAGTGACTGCTGGCACTTGTTTTTGTCTGCTTTTGATTTCCTGGTTATGTGTACATAGACACTATTTTGTTGATGAATGCAACCTTAAGACTGATTACACATCTGTTGTATTGCTGATGTTATATTGATATGAGATCTCTAATTAACACTGTTTCCCAACTTGGCAGCTCTAACAGCTCATGTATTTCATGTTTATATATAAGACAACCGTTGGATTAACTAGTAACATTTTAAAAGACACCTTATTTACATCTCGTAATGATTTCAAGAGTTCTGTGAAACATGTACTGTTAAGGGTTGGAGAAATACTGCAGTAGTGTTTACAAAAACATGTAAATATTGATATATACATATAAGTAGGTAAGGCACTCTCATGTTTTGCAGTGCAGGTATATCAAAGCATCAGCATTTTATTGTCAATGTTTTGATGGAGCTCGGTTCATCTTTATTTCAACGACTGAGCTCCGTTGAAACATTGATGGTGCTGTGAATTATCTCGGCTGCAAGAATCATGATTATAGAAGCACTCACGGGTCTTGCAGCGGCGATAAGTCAAAGCATCAGCATTTTATTGTCAGCGTTTCAACGGAGCTCAGTGGAAATGTTGACAATAAAATGCTGATGCTTTCACTTATCTTCACGGCAAGACCCATGTGTGCTGGTAAGGAGAGAGATTGCAGACATAATTAGATGATCGGCAGTTGAGGGAATGTAGGTTGTCATATTAGTTTGGCATTGTTGCAAAAACATCAGTGGTTGGGGTGGGTGGAGCCAAAATTGTTATACTAGAACTCAAAACAATAAATGTTTTCAAGGCTGGTTCACACCAGCCACTGGATCGCATTGTGGCCGGCTCACTTTGTGTTGGGGCAGGAGGGTGCATTGAACGATCGCCAATCAGAGCACGTGTGATCTAGCCCTTAGACATTTCCCTCAGTTTTAAAAAATGTGTGAAGGGGAAATTCTATGTTGTGTTTTCTTTGCCTTGGGTCAGTCGTCAGTCATAAAATCCATACCAGACCCCTGTCTAGGATAAGGGTAGGTATTTATTTACTTTTTTGACAAGGTGGAATACGTAATTTTTTTACTTTGACATGTTTTGCAATTGAGACTGAGGTGCTTCGAGATTTTGCAGACTTTTAAAAAGGTGCCGTGACTGGCCGCTGTCAGAATAGAATGAAGACAGTGGAGGAATATGTAATATTTTCTTCATTCAGTCTGCAAGGTAGTGATGTTCAAATCCAACAACAGTTCGACTCGACCATCGGTAGTTTGTGTGTTTGGCGAACAAACAAACTATCAGGGCTTTTCGGTGGGCTATTTGCCCGCCGAGCGCCCCACAAGGCACTGCACACCGCAGAGTGCCTTGTGAAGCGCTGATTGGGTAAAGCAATTCACCTGACCACAGATCAGGAGCAAGACTTTGCCCAATCACGGCACAATGCATTGCAAGAGCCATGATTTGGCAAAATAATGATGACTTTGCCCAATCATGGCTCACAGCTAGGTCCTGCCAGGTGCCGGACAAATGTAAACAATGATGTCACCGCTAGCTTTGCCTAATTGTTCATATTTTGCCAGCATTTGTCAGAATGCCAAAATCATGCGAGTTCGTCGCGAGCAGGCAGGTCGGCGGGTGTTGGATTTCCTTTTTTACTATTATTTGTATTTCTTTTTTTATTTTGTCGAGTCGGCGTCGTCGTGGACAACGCTGGACGTCGTGAAAGACCTTAGGATTACGTTGGTGGATCCATTTTTTTTTTTTCAAATAAAAGACTTGTCAAAAACATGTCTTTTGTTTTTTTCAATAAAAAATTTTTTTCAAAAGTGTGGAGTCTTTTTTACATTTTGAATTTAACCCTTTAATGAATGGGTAGGGGTACAAGCACCCCTTACTCATTCACAAAGGGGGGGGCCGCATCTGGGTGCCCCTTTATTAAACGTGTACCCACTGCCCGCACCCCCACAACCAACGCCGCAGGGCTTTTGGGGAAGAGGCCCTTATCCCCTTTTGCCTTTTGCATGGGGACAAGGTGCTTTTACAGGGTTTCTCCTTAAAATTCCTACCAGACCTGAAGGGCCTGGTATGACTTTGAGAGGGAACCTCACGCACTTTTTTTTTCGTTTTTTTTAAATGGGGTCCCTCTTAACACTCCTACCAGACCTAAAGGGTCTGGTGTTGTTTGGGAGGGGAATCTGAATGCTTTTTTTTTTTGCTCTTTATAAATGTAATTTTTGCTGTAGCAGGTTCTATACATCGTACAGTTGCGCCACTTTACAGTTTAAGGGGACCCCCCAGGCACGATTTTTAAAGGAATTTCTCATTTTTATTGTTTCCCTTTAAGTGATGTTAAAAATCAGGAACAGATGTAGGCATTCTTAAGTAGTTTATCAAGCGCAAACAAAAGGGAAGAAAAATTTAGATATCAGCCAAAGAGTCCAGCTGTGTCTGTATTTGTCTGAGGTGCCTTGTGCTGTGGCATGGGTCTCCTCCATTTGGTCTAATTGATTCACTCTGCCTTGCCATTTCTTGAGAGTAGGATTGGCGGTGCTTTTCCAGTGTGGCAGTACAAGGGTCTTGGCTGTGTTGAGTAAATGTACTGTCAGCGATCTTAACAGAGAATCAGTGTCATGTAGAAGGTAGGCTTAAGGCTTGAAGGGTGGAGGCTTGATGGAGCAGCCTGAGAATGGTGTCATGTATAGCTTCCCAGTAGGGCCTAATTAATGAACACATCCACCAAATGCGGAGGGTAATGCCTGTGTCGCCACAGCCCCTACAGCATTGGTCAGGGAATATAATTTGTGCGGGGTACTGTACCATCTTAATGGAGATAATGGAACATTTATGTATTAAGGTACATATTTTATCCCACTGCTCATCCTTTAAAGTGATGTTAAGCTTATATAGAAACAGGAATAAATAAACAGGAATAAAATAACACAAACACAAATAGGTCAGACTATAAATTTACGTTAAACAACATGCAACACCATTTTATATGTGAACAACAAACTTTACAAACAACACATTATGATTGTAGTAATACCTTTGGGCTTTGGTCCTGCATCATGTAGGTCAGTAGGTGTCTCTCTGTCACAACACCATACCCCCCAGTGTCGGTCGGTGTCTCTCTCTCTCACCCCCCCGGCATCACTTGGTGTCTCAAACAGCGTCAGTCAGTGTCTCTCTCTCTCACCAACCCCCCCAGTGGTCAG
>NW_017306451.1:400647-409867 GCF_000935625.1 Nanorana parkeri | reverse complement strand
AATGCTGTCCCCATCACCCACCCCCCCCCGGGACATCTGCTTGAAAAAACTTACGGTTCCACTCCAGCAGCTGTGCTTTGCTCCCGCCTTGCTCTTCAGTGCTTCTGTCTGGTAAAAAAAAGCTCCGCCTCCTGAAAATGAAAAAAAAAACCTTCCTGCACGCATGTACTCGGGAAGGTACCAATCATACAGGGGGACCTTACCAACTGAACTGTACATGAGTACTGGCCATACCCCCCTGATGGCTGCCCTGTCTGGTGCTGAGTCTTTCTGACAGGTTCAGTGATTGGTGAAGCTTAAATACATGAATCCTGAGTTCTGCATGTAATAGTCCAGGACTGAGATCATGCCATGGGTTAGCTGCAAAAGGCACAGATAAACAAAAGTCATGGAAAAAGGATTAAAACTGTTGTTGTAAAAAAAAAACGGTTTCCTGGAGTTGGATCAAGTATATTAGTTTATATTTTTGTCCCCCCTGCACTGATTTCACTAATGAGGGGTTGAAAAGCTTCAGGGAATATACAAGTTGTTGCTTCCTAGTTTGGACTTTCAGTCACACAGAGAATAGGAATATGTTGAAGCTTTAGAGATCAGGTAAGCAAAATAAACAAGATTGGTCTTGAATTAAACTTTTGTGAATGGGGATTTCAAACATACAGGTTGCAAGACAGATCTTCTGCTTCCTCGACTAGATGGAGAGGTTTTCTCTGGAACCTTGTGTCCTTTGAGCAGTGGTGTGCTTAGGGAGGTGGACAGCATTGCTCTTTCTTGAAAATCAGAGGCACGGAGCTGGAAGTCCATTTACTAATTTGGCAGATTGACTACGGGGATATGCAGGGTTGAAAACAAAACCGGTAGGTCTTCCAAGGTGTAGAGGAGGTACATTCTACCCATGGCCAATGAGATCAGGCCGAATTAAAAAAAAGGCATCTTTAGGGCTTTGTAAATGGCTCTGTCCCGTAGTACTTGGGGACAGGACAAAGGGTTCTCCTGTTTTGCAATGTTATGAAGGACAGGTCTCAGAAGAGTTGCTTACTTTCTTCATTGAAGGTGATCTTGACATTCTTATGGGCATATTGTAGAAATTCCTCCTTCATGATAGATCCTGTTGAATTCCATCCATGATTCAGCTGGGTGATCAAGAGGTTTATTTAATATTTCTTGTATTGTTGGTCTGAGTTGTTCATCGGCAACCAATTCAGGAACTCCTCTCACCCTGATATTGTTGATCCGAGGCATGTTATGAATAACAGAGACCTACTGAAAGAATGTACTGCAGAGAGCTGCTCTGAGGGCTAGTTCACACCAAGTGCAGTGCAGGTGCAGAGTAGAACAGTTACAGAACGGAACAAAACTGCATCCCATGTATTCCAGTGGTATTTTGGGCTCTAGTTCACACTGCAGCATTCAGTTCCAGAGCATGTAAAAAAACTGCAGCAAGCCCTATTTTTCCTGCTCTGGAACGCATGCAAACGCATTTTTTTTTATTTTTACAAAAACGGCTTGGAACTCGGCAAAAGCACACGGCACTGCATGTGCAGAAACTCATGCAGATCTGGTCTGCATTTGGTGTGAACAAGCCCTCAGAATGAAGCAGAGAAAATATTCATAATATCTGTTGCAATCTCTTGCACGTCTGCAAGAGTGGGTCACAAGGCAGCAGCCGCACAATGCATTACGTGTTTCCGGGTGAGGGATTGTTGTAAGAGGTCACTGTCTGGTGGTGGTGAGGGCCCATCCCAAGTAGCTGGGGAAGATGGAGTGTGATTGGCTGCCAAGGGCAGGCGAGTTAGGGCCCACCCACCATCTGAATGGAACACAGTTTGTTTAACCTTTCAAGGCTTCATGCATCATCATCTTTTCATTTATAATTATTTTTCTTCTTAGGTAAAAAGTGTTCCAGGCGGCGCTCCAGATGAAACTGCAACTATAATCTACTCAGAAAAGTCACAGAGTCCTGACAAGGCTCTGAGCAATAGCAGCATTTACAAGCCACCAAGGCAGGAATTTGAAGAAAGAGTTAACAGCCCACTCACCAGCAGGTGCGTATCTGATTTCTAAGCAAAATACTTAATACCTATGCCGGTTAAGGACACACAGCTGCATTTTTTATTAAATCATTGTAGTATCATTACAGTTCATTGTAAATATCCACATAGTCATTTGGTTTATGTATACTTTCTACCTTTACACTTTTTGGAATGTCATCTTACAAAAATTAAGAACTTGTACACTTCTTATCAGTGCCCTGTTAGATCCAAATTGCACAGATTTAACCCTTTCTTCTAATAACAGAGGTAAAGAGAGTATTTGGTGTTTGCTACATTTTTTTTAAGTTTTCATATACCGTATGTATCTTTGTACATCTGAACACTTTAATTTATTTCCAAATAAGTGCTATTTCGGAAAATTGAGAATGTAGATCCTTTTTCCAGTTTAATTCACTTTTTGTCTCCTTTAGGGAAATTTCCCCTTTGTGTCAAGTGGAATTTGACTGCGTTAAAAACATTTAAAAAAATATAATGTGAAATTATTTTTCTTGGCTGAGATGTTCAAAAGTATACCTAAGTGTATCTAAAATCTCATATTATTATTATTATTATAATACAGGATTTATATAGCGCCAACAGTTTGTGCAGCACTTTACAATATTAGGAAGACATTACAATCACAATACAATTCAAGACAAGATGGTAAGGAGGGCCCTGCCCCTGAGGGCTTACAATCTAAAAGGGAGGGGCAAGTGATACATGAGGAGGTAGCAGCGTGGGGGTGGGTTGTTTGAGAACCTGATGGTTCAGTGGTTAGTTTGAGGTGGGATGGGCTTCCCTGAAGAGATGAGTCTTAAGGGATCGCCTAAAGGCAGTCAGAGTGGGAGATCGGACAGGTTGGGGTAAAGAGTTCCATAGGATGGGAGAGACTCTAGTGAAGCCCTGGAGGCCAGCATGAGAGGAGTTGACGAGGGAGCTGGAAAACAGGAGGTCTTTGGAAGAGCGGAGGGGACTGTTAGGGTGATACTTTGAGACCAGGTTTGAGATATATCCGGGGGCAGAGTTGTGGATGGCTTTGTAAGTGGTTGTTAATATTTTGAATTTTATCCTTTGGCCTATAGGAAGCCAGTGTAGGGATTGGCAGAGGGGGGTTACAGTCACTGAGCGGTTGGTTAGGTGAATGAGTCTGGCAGCTGCATTCATGATAGACTGAAGGGAGGATAACCTGTGTAGTGGAAGGCCAATGAGGAGGGAGTTGCAATAGTCCAGACGAGAGATAACAAGGGAGTGGATGAGTAGTTTTGTGGTTTCATTGGTGAGGAAGGGGCGTATTTTGGAGATGTTACGAAGGTGAAGGCGGCAGGATTTGGATAGTGATTGGATGTGGGGAAGAAAGGTGAAGTCCGAGTCAAGGATGACAACTAGGATCTAATGCCATACTAAAATGCTATAGCACACATCCTTGCTGCATTTTGTAAGGAACATTCAGAATATGAGATCCATTGTGTTAATAAGTGAAATACAGTAAACTCCCCATTATCCGGCATCCACAGGGATTGGTAGATTCCGGATAAATGTATTTTCTGGTTGCTTGAGAGTTACTATTAAAAATAGGTCTAACTAATGCCATACTATACCATACAATAACATAGACTCTGCACTGACTTCATATTACTAATGAAATGCAGTAATCAAAACAACAAGATCACACAGAGACTCATACACATGCATACACATGCAGAATCACATGCATACACGCAATAGGTTGAACTTGATGGACCTGTGCCTTTATTCAACCTCAAATACTATGTAACTATGTAACTATGTAAGATGAATAGGCACACTTAAAACAAAATTAAGACAAATAGGCACAAGATCGTTTCCAGTATAATACATGCTGCAGATCAGCAGAACAATGAGTACACAGGGGATTTTTTTTTTTTTTGGTTAGATGAGAATTCTGGTTAGTTGAATACCGGATAACAGAGAGTTTACTGTAGTTTGATTCCCCAGATTGGAGAGTATATTGATTTCTAGGAAATTCGGACGAATTTTCGGAAATTCGGACATTCGGATGTATCCGAATGTCCGAATTACAGATATAACGAATGCAAACGAATCCGAATTTCCGTTTCCGAAATTCGGTAGCGGTAGTTCGTTCGAACGTTCGTTTCGTTTTCGTTTCTTAGTCGTTTCGTTCGTTGGAGCAAAGTGACATTAGAGAAGGAGAAAAACATTTTTCCCCCTCAAATGTCACTTTGCTGCTAACGAACGAACGGATGAACGAAACGAATAAGAAACGAAAACGAAACGAACGTTCGAACGAACTACCGCTACCGAATTTCGTCAGAATCCGAATCCGAATTGACTTTCACACCCGAATCCCGAAAAACAAAATAACACAAATCCGAATTTAAAACGAAACGAAACTAAACAAATTTTTTGGCAGTGCACATGTCTATTGATTTCTAATTTGTTTTAGTATTTTTATTACCAGGTTAGATACAGTCGGTATGTACAATATTTTGATTTGTCTATGCTAGATAATTGACTATGACCTGTCATTTATCTGCTATGTATCTTTATCCTTATTCAGCCCACCTATATCAGCTTCTGAGACCCAGGAGCAGAGCACGAGCAGACCTCTGGTCCGCAGGGGTCGTAGATGGAGGAGGAATCCAGAGCTTGATGAGTCTCAGTATGAAACAGATTATACAACAGCATTTGAATCTGGAGATGAAAGAGATGTAGGGGAATGGGACAGGTAAGCCTTTGCAAACACTGGAACCAGACAGATAAAAAGAAGAAGTGAAGTGGAAAAAAGGGAAAGGTAGAGGATAATTTCCATAAGGTTGTTCCTTCCAGAACTGAAACTAGTAATACAAAAATACAATGGCTCTTACCCTCGAGTGCAAGAGGACCCTGTATTCATTGCACATCAGTAATCTAGTACAAATAGAACCAACAGGGTTATTCACAGAAGGGTGAAGAGTTTGGAGAAGGCAGGACAAGATAGTTGAACTGGAAAGTGAGCTGAATTGGAGAATTTTTCCAAATCAGTCTTTAAACACTATGACTAGGCCGCTTTGTGAACAGGACCCATACCAGACAGCTTTTAATAAAACAAACATTACCATGTATTTTTCCACTGATAAAAGCCCCCCAAATATTATAGTGAATTTAAATGATATGTTATGTAAATTGCAACATTTATGAGAAAATCAGCACCTGACTGTGCCTGGAAACAATCTAAAATCCCTCTCTAATCTGCTATACCACTGTACAAAATGCTCTTAGTGTGTCTGTGAGTCAATGTACATATAGATGTTTTCAGCAATCATGAACCAAAATTAGTGCAGTCTGTGATTTTTATCTAACTACTCCATGGCTCTTCCAACACACACTGAACAAAGGCTGCCGGGAACACTGACTTTTATAGTCAGAGAGGGGGGCTGCACATAAGAAAACTCCCATGATTGGCCCTTCTAAGCCACCTGACCAAAGTTCAGAGGCCAGGGAGTACATTGTTGGTAATTGGTTGCTGTGGGTGCTATCAGGATTCTTTTTTCGCATTATCATAATAGCCTCAAAATCTGCAACATTATCCTCTTTCATGTACCCAATTCAAAAATTTATAAAATATTGCTGATTGTTTTTTTTTGCACATTTTTATAATAATCTACTGGAATTTTCTTTATATAGTGTATATCCACCCATCACTTCAGACATTCGACGGCAGGAGTATAAGCGAGAGTTTGATTCTGACCTCAGGAAGTACAAGAAGATGTGTGCAGAAATGGATGATATTAACACCCAACTACAACAACTCAGCAAACAACTGGATGGACTTACTGATGGCACTGCTCAGTATCAGGTACCGCAAATAATCAGCTGTAAATTATTTGCTTCATTGTGCGTCTAGAGCGATACATTATAATCAAAATTAATATGCAGTTTAGGTGTGGTGATAAGCGTCCTTGGAGGACACCTAACACTGAACTCTATGGAAATTATTATTATTAATACCAGTATTATACAGGATTTATATAGCACCAACAGCTTGCACAGCGCTTTATAATATAAGAAAGACATTACAGTTGCAAAACAATTCAAAACAAATATGGCTAGGAGGGCCCTGCCCATCAGAGCTTATAATCTAAAAAGGAGGGGCAAGTGATACCAATGGTGGTAGTTTGTGTGGAGAAAGTGATAGTTTAGTGGTTAGGTAGAGGTAGGATAGGCTTGCCTGACGAGATGAGTTTTCAGGTTGGGGTATGGAGTTCCAGAGGATAGGAGTGACTCTAGGTTGAGACGAGTTTGGAAAAATAGCTGGGGGCAGAGCCGTGGATTGCTTTGTAAGTGGTTAATATTTTTAATTTTATTGTTTTGGTGATTGGAAGCCAGTGGAGGGATTAGCAGAGAGTGGTTGCAGATACTGAGGGGTTGGCGAGGTGGATGAGCCTGGCAGCAACATTCAAGACTGAAGAAGGGATAGCCTGTGCAGAGGTAGGCCAATAAGGATAGAGTGGCAACAGTCGAGGTGAAAGTTAACAAGTGAGTGGATTAGTAGCTTTGTGGTTTCATTGGTGAGGAAGGAATGTATTTTGGAGATATGTTATGGAGGTGAAGGTGGTAGAATTTGGATAGTGATTGGATGTGGGGCTGAAAGGTGAGGTCAGAGTCCAGGACTACACCTAGCACCTTGGCATGGGTGCGGGGGCAGTTGTGCTATCAATCACAATGAAAAGGTTGGGAGTGGGGGGGTTGAAAATATGAACACCCAAATTGCTACTTGCAGAAGGTTGAGAGAACACCATAAAACACATTTAGTGGAAACTGCTCCATTAAAGAACAAGGGCAGACATTTTAAATGTGCATAAATGAAAAGTTTTTGAGGACCGTTTGCCATTATAATTATGGTTATAAATACATATCATCCTACAAGCCTCTGTGTAATTTGTATTTGTATCCTAACCTATTGGTATCTTCACTTATTCTACTTGGTGTTTGTGATTGCAGGGGGTGGCAGAGGAGTACAACAGGCTCAAAGACATTAAAAGAGTAAGTGGCTCACTCTCATGTAAAATCAAACTTGCCTCCTGATTTCATTCTTTAAAGAGATAATGTTACAATGTAAATTACATACAATTAGGATATGAGGCAAGCAGACATTTGCAGCATGCTAGTTTTGGGGCACAAGTCCAGGGGCTAAATGTAGCACAAGTGAAGGAATACCTATAAATGATCAAAGATACAGTATATCAAATTCTCCTGACTCAAGCTTTCCCCGATAGACCGTTCTATGTGAGGTGATGGGAATCAGAATTGGGCTATAGACTATCAAAAGATGAATGGAAAGGCACTATGTTACACATATGGTGGTCCTGTCAAGAGATCCAACCTTCCTGGGAAATGGTTTACAAGATAGGTGTACATCTTATCAAGGTTCAGGGATCTCTTACACCTGAGATCGCGATATTGACTATTATATCAGGTCCAATTAAAGAAGTTAAGAAAGGTCTATTCCGATTTTTTTTATTTGCCGCAAGAACGGTAATAGCTGGAGGTCTCAAGATACTCTGCAAATTAATGATTGGGTTAAAGAAATTAATTTTCTGAGAAGGATAGAGGAGTTAGTAGAGCGATCACAGGATAGGTACCCACAATTCTTGATGACATGAACCCATGGATACATTTTGATATTGCTATTATGTACGTATAGAGAATATGGGCCTATCTGTCCGATCTTCAGAGTGGGGAGGAGAGGGAAGAGTGGGGGTATTGTTTTTTTTTTTTATTTGTTGATTTAGGGTTGGGAGGGGTTTTTTTTTTTGGTTTTTTTTTTCTTCATTTTAGCGGAGATCCTCAAGGGAAAGAATGGTTTTAGTATATGGTGGTCTCTTAACAGGAATGTTTGTATGTTTATACTATGTATGTATTGGAAATAATAAAGAAATATTCTACAAAAAAAAAAAGTGAAGGAATACCTGCTTTCATCAAAGTCCATTCATGTAGGTGTTTTGCTGTATGAGACTCTTTAAAACAGCCAGCTAGTAGTAGTTAGTTACATCCATCTGGACTTGGTCTGTAATGTTGAAGACGTTTCCTTATTATTATTATTATTATAGCTAAAGAAGCTACTTGGATGAGCTGCGAAACATCTTCAGGATTACAGAACATGTTCAGATGAATGTGACTAACTGCTCCTAGCTATAGCATGACCTGGATAATGAGAATCTATACATGCACTGCAGTGGGTAGAAAAAATGTTTCAGGGGGCAGCTATCTGTATTGTCACTGCTGATTCACAAGCCTGTATCTTGTCAGTCAGCACCTGGCCACACCTAGTCGTACCCACAGTTTTCTGGATAGACCCCTCCACTGTGAGCTGCAGTGTTTGGGAGGGGAGTGTGTGAGACACAAATGAAGGAGGATTTGGCTCAGTAAGGGGAGGTAAAGGAACTGTTTTGTTTACTTTATGAGGCTTGTGCACCACATAGTAACTGGATTTAGCACTTGTTTACACTGTCATTGAGGAGCCTTTAGCACTTTAAACTTGCAAACTTTCACTTGAAGGTTTGTAATCCCTTTGTGGCTCTCTGTAAAACCTCAATCACAAGAAATATATTAGCCCCCAAAAAAGGAAATCCACCCTAAATTTACAAAAGGGGATATCATGAATACCAAGAATTGGGGAAATACACTAGTTTGGGTTACCCATAGCTTATACTATTGTATATCCCTGATTCCCTCTGTGAAACCTGCCTGTTATTAATTTACTTTACTTTATCCAGACTCCTGATTACCAAACAAAGAAGAGTGAAACCAAACTGCTCCGAAACAAACTATTTCACATGAAGAGAATGGTTAATGCTTATGACAAAGGAAGGGGTTGATTAAACAAAGCACTACAGCAATGCCAATGATAACCACAAGAGGGCAATCAACACCACTGGATTAAATCATGCATTTGTTTTTATTGGTAAAATGTCATCTATATACAATTCGATATTACATTTTTGATTTGATATACTGTAAATAGCAGGTTCTTGTTTACAGCTATACGGACTACCTGTTCAGTGACTGCCATAACTATGGCTCACTGCGGCTTTTAGGAGTATCTGTTGCTGACGTTTGTGATTGCTGTATGTCTGAAGTGTGTGAGTTACATTTATTGCCTGCTTTTGTTTTTGTTTTTTTATATATATATATATATATATATATATATA
>NW_017306451.1:382168-400425 GCF_000935625.1 Nanorana parkeri | reverse complement strand
TAGATATATATATATATATATATATATATATACATTTATAATTCCTTAAAATGTTTCAGTTCAATTTTTGTCAACTGCTTCATTTAGGTTTAGAATATTGTAACAGTACAAATATTACAATAGAAAGAGAGCACTCAAAAGATAAAGAGGATATGTGCTTTGTTATTGAACGTTAGGGCTGATATGGTGGCAAGTTATTCAAAATATGGGGAAAAGAGTGGGTAATTAACGAAGCATGAGATATTGCTACCATGGGAATCAAAGTCTTTTCAAAAATTAGCTTGTGTCAGTAGTAATCAAGATCATGCTCTCATTATGCACAATACAGCTGATTTAATTTTTCACAGTAAAAATAGGATAATTATGTCTAAATCCATAATTCATCACTAATTACATAGTTTAACTCTTATTTACCACACTGCAAACCTGTTCAGTTCTCTTCTAAAGTTATACAGTAGTACGTGAAGAATGTCACCCAATGCCGGATGTTAGATTTAAGATGTAGCAGTCTGAGTAGAATCCTGAATTTCCATGATCAGCCAAGATTCACGTAAACAATGGTCTATATAATGACCAAAGGGAGGAACAGGGTGAAGCTGAATTTCTATGGCTTATGTCTCAAACCCCCAGGTGTTAGTGCCAATGTCAAAGTGGTGACTGTTCAGTGGTGGCTTTTAACAGCACAAAGACTTTGATGTCAAAATTAAGCAATTCAGCAGCCATTTTTGTACACTTGTTTTTACTACAGCATGGTGCACAGCAAACAATCCCACAATAAACTGAGCCATTTAACACTTTGATGGCACCAGAATGCATTTGTCGGGCATTAGGAATGTTTAACTAGTACCCTAGTTTGACAGCCACGTCAAGGGCCTTAGCAACTAGTAAGATTTTATTTGCACTTGAAAGATTTGAAATTAGTTATTACATGTTTTAACACTTCACATTTGAAGTTCTGTACAGACAATTTCCCACTGTGTATTTGCAACAGCGACATATTTTAATATATATACACTATATTACCAAAAGTATTGGGACGCCTGCCTTTACACGCACATGAACACTAATGGCATCCCAGTCTTAGTCCATAGGGTTCAATATTGAGTTGGCCCGCCCTTTGCAGCTATAACAGCTTCAACTCTTCAATCTACGCACTGTTGTTGTGCCAATCTGAAGGCCACACAAAGTTTGTAGGTATGTAGCGATTGACGACTTCTGCGCACTGTGCACTTTAGCATGCGCTGACCCCGCTCTGTCATTTTACGTGGCCTACCACTTTGTGGCCGAGTTGCTGTTGTTCCCAGTTGCTTCCACTTTGTTATAATACCACTAACCGTTGACTGCGGAATATGTAGTAGCAAGGAAATTTCACGGAACACCTGAATCCAATGATTTGGAGGGGTGTCCCAATACTTTTGGCAATACAGTGTATCTTAAATCTGGACGCAGCTTCACTTTACATACTGTCTCTACCAGCACACTAATTGCATGTTAAACTGACCCTTTAAACCCAAATGAATTTCAGACAAGCAGCAAAAAGGTGTGTTGGTTCTGCGGTTTCCCTACATTTACCAGTTACAGATATGGAAAACATTAAACATGAGGAGGCACATCTCCTTTGCATGTAATTGCTGTCGATGGTGCACTCCTACCACTGACTCCCAAAGATCTCATGGTCATAGAGAAAAATATTTAGCAGAATGGCTAATTTGCATACTGGCAGCACCCCCAGGGTAAAGGTGCCCACACACCTTGCGATAATCGTACGATAATCGCGGGAAATCCCGCGATCGTACGATTATCGCAAGGTGTGTGGAAGGCGTGCGACCTCTGCTACTGTAAGGTCGCACAACTTTAAATTTTTTTTTTAACATCGTACCATTTTCGGCTGGTTTGCGGCATGTTCGCAAGATAAAAGCTGCACGGGCCAGTGTGTGCAAGCGCACACTGCCCGTTTAGCATTGCGGTCATCGGAAACCCGCCCCTCAGCGGGGCGGGCTTGCGATGATCGCAAGTACGATCTGCCTGTCCAAGATAGGTGTACGTGTTTTTAATTACCTTACAACCATCGCAAGACAAAAGTCTTGCAATGGTTGTAAGGTCCGTGGCCAGCTTAAGGGAGTGAAAAATCTTTAAAGGTTATATTTAGAGATCTAAACAGCTTTGCCATTAGAACCTACAGAAATGTTATTTAGAGTTCTTTCGTACGTGAAATTATAAATAGATTACTGTATGTTTTTAGATGTTTTAAACATTCCAACAGCAAATCAGTTATATAATTATTGTGGTTACACTATACAAAATCTAATTTACCACAATATAGCCAAATCAGATTCAGTGGCATGTTAACATATGGTTGCATCCATATTTGGTGCTGGTATATACTATCTCATAGGTCCATCTAAATCAAAAGGTAGGGCCTTAAACTGTTTGTACTGTAAATTCTGATTAAAATACACCGTAGACAATGATTATGGAAAAAAAGTAACATATTTGTTCGTGTTTTTTTCGTATGGTTCTTGTAAAAGTTCAAAAACCCAACATCACATGCAATGGTACTTGAAATAAGCAGTCTAGGACAGCCTAATGAAAGGATAAGGTGAAACTTAGCTGAATCTAAACTTCACAAGGCATGCTAGAATTGACATCCTAGGTACGCCTAGAAATGACATCTGTTTCCAAGACACAAATTAACTCATAATTTGCATTGAGCATACTCACCGATTTATACACATTTCTTCCCCAGCACTTGGAGCAAGACAATTTTTAGGATATGCAGTTATGATTTAAAGTAGCGGTCGCCAACTGGTGGTCCGTGAGAAAATGTTGGTGGTCCCCGGGCCCTTCTGATGCCGTGCAGGCTGGGCCGTCATTGAAGCAGCATGAAGGCTCTGGGGCTGCCTCTCACTGACTCAAGCAGTGGCTGTCACAAGGAATGCGCGGCTCTCAGTACAATGCAGGCTCTTCAGGAGGCGGGGCATCTCGTCAGTACCAGGACTGAGCAGGCTGCGGGACATAGAAAAAGTGGAGAGAAGCTAGGTAATAGTGGCTCAGTGTGGGGGAAGGGGAGGCACGGGGGTGGTTGGGGCATGCGCCGCCAGCAGGGCATATATGAGAATATATTTATATATGAGGAAACAACAATTATGAGAATATATATATTTTTTTAATTCATTTTAGTGGTCCGCGGGATTTAAAATTATGAATCTAGTGGTTCATGAGGTCCGAAAGGTTGGCGACTGCTGATTTAAAGTATGTATAGAACTGCAGAGTAGTTCTCTCTCCTTGATTGATGCATAAAACACCACTAAAAATCTATACTCAAAGGGCATGTAAACATTTAATCGAGCTGACAGATCCACAGATCCCCCAAACAGGTCGTATTTTGAAAGCTTCCCATCATGGTAAAACCTGTGGTGATGGATTAGGTCACCTGTTAAAACAACATTAGCTCTGGGTACGAAACCACAAATTAAATAATTTTTTAGATTAGGCATGAGTAGTTTAAAAAACAACCATAGAGCAGGCAATGCAAATTGTAAGGCAGTGTGAAAAACTGTCTTCATTTTTAGTGGCTAGAGTGCAAAGTGCAGTCGATCCCAGTCAACACATTAGTCCTTGGTGCTGGCATCTCAGTGCTGTTATTTCCTGGTACCAATGATGTACCGGGGGGCAGATGTGGCCACCAGCAATATGCAGAGTGGCAGTGGAGGTGCTGGAACGCATTGGTGGTTGTGGCTGGTTTTACAGCCAACCACTTAACACCAATGCTTGGGGGGGAAAGAAGTAGGGGTTGCTGGGGTGGGGGGTTTGCTTATACAGCCTGTCACTGACCACCAATGTTGGGGAGTTAATTAGTATATAAGTCCCTTATAGACCACCAATGAAGGGGGATTATGGTGGCCACTTACACCAATGGTGGGGGCTATAATTCCTGCCAATGACACCAATCCTGGTAGCGTAGCTTCTATTACTGTCAATGAAATCTACACTGGGGCTTATTTTTCACCCGCACTACAAGCCATACACTGTGAAGCACTTATAAGTGGTCGGGGCAGCATATTTTTTCCTTCTTGATACCTGTAAGGCGTCATTCCTAACTATTTCAAATGTTGCTAACTATGCAGGAAACAGTATCTCTGAGATCTCGCATGTTGGATGCATGGATGTGCTAAGTTCAGATTCTCTGCAAAAAAGTTGAAACCGTGTGTATATCTGCTGCTATCCGTCCTCCACCAGCTAATCCTGCTCCCATCTAATTTTCCCACCCCAACATGCATGACGTTTAATTTCATGATTATTACTAAATACAATTTTGATGTATAAGTGGGAGGGGAGTGTTAAAAAAATTATCTGCCCCGGTGCCATATTTGCTAGGTATGCCACTGTTTGGGTGATGATATTATAGCGATAGGTATTCATTTAGGGGTTAGTTTAGTTTCATCCTTAGGGTCATAGTTTTAGGATTGTCAGGGGGTTAGGTCTAAGGTTATATGTTGAGATGAGCTTGGGTGTAAAATACGCTTGTTCATAGTGGATGACCTTTTCATAAGCATGAATAAAAATAGCAGCGCACATTTGTGCAAGAAAAAGAGCCTGGCGAGGAGATGACTATGTTTGGCTCCCAATGAGCTGTGTATGAAAGCTCTGCAGGGAAGGTGGGCAGTGAAGTGTAACACTGGGAGAGATTATTATGTTAGAATTAGGATGAGAGTTAAATTAAATAAATGTAAAAGGGTTAATGGATAAGCCAAACTTAAGGAGAAATATCCCAAATGGAACAAAACAAAGACAGCAATAAAAATCAGAGGTAAGTGTTAGAGACGCCTTTCTAGTTAGAGGAAGATAGGGGAGATTTTCACTTGTTCTCAGCACTGGTAGCCTAGACATAAAACCACCATTGTTAGCTCATCTTGGTAAAGCTGTAACTGGCATGCTACCTTTCCACAGGCTTATGGGGCCTGTCCACAGAGTCAGGCTTGGGTGTGAATTTTTTAATTTTCGGTTTAAATTTGCCCCTGATCATCTGGAATCTCCATTTTGAGAATATGAACCTATATCACATTAAGTCTTAGAATGCCCTTGTTTTTGTATTCTATCATACATTCTAAAGGCGTATTACTGTTATTACTGTACATAAATGAATGTATTGCATTACTTTTGAAAATGTTTTCATTATGTTTAATAAACACTATGCATTACCCCAGCTGCTGGAAATCATTTCAGTTTGGTTGTTAAAAAAGGAAACAAATGTTGACGTATGGCGAGTTGTTGCATGCGTACAGCTAAAGAGGTACTGTCACCATGCTCATGCAGGGAAAAGTGTCAGTGTTTCTGCAAAGGGGCCCCTTTGTACTCACCTTGACTGTGCTTCCTCCAACGCAGGCAGCACTTAAACCAGCGGTGTATATGACCCGGGAGAATAGTGACATCACTCCCCTGTGACAGTGCTCAGGCCTAGTGATTGGCTGCTAGGCCTGAACACTACCACGGGAGAGCAAGTCACATGTCCCCCTGTACTGGGAAGCTCCGGGTATTGTCGCTGGCTAAGAGAAAGGAAGGAGTAGCAAGGGAGCCGCAGGCAAGGGGGAGTTTAGGGGGCCAGGAAAACACTTTGCAGAGCCACTGTCACTAATCCTGGTGCTTGTAGAACATTTGAATGTTGGACCATGGCTCACACACCTGGCTCTGTAGTGGTCCAACATGCCCATTGAGCACTACTCTAATATTGCACTCGCTCGCTGACTCTGAGCAGTGCTGTTGATTAGGCAGCATTCAGAGAGGCATGTTGGAGACCCAGGCTTCTTTTTATGCTAGGACAGGGTTTTTTTACAGAGAAAAAACTAGAAAAAGAGGCACATCTATAACTGTATATGCAGCCTGACTGTGTAAGACTCAATTGAGCATCAACAAAAGAAATGCTTGGGAACCTATGAGGTTTTCTGTGTATGAAGGGCTTCTAAAATGTGGTGTAATCTTTATTTAAGTTAAACAGTTTTGCCTAACAGCACAAAAACTTCTAACAGCACACGCTAACTGTTCTTATTTGTCCCATTAGGATCTGTTAAATATTCAGTTAAAAGTGTTTTATCTATTGTTGGTCCTGCTAGAAATACCAGTGAGCTACTAACAGGGATCCCAACCTGAAAGAAGCACTTTCAGGGAGGTGTCCCTCAGGGAAAGGTTTAATCTGCTTGATAGAGCAGATTAAACCTTTCCGGGAGAAAATGTTTCTCTCCCGGGCGGCCGGGAGCCGCTATTTAATAGCGGGAGACTCCCGGAGCTTCCGGGAGAGTTGAGATGTCTGTACTAATTTCAGAGGTGCCTGAAGAGCTGAAACAGTTTATACATTTTTTGCTTGCTAACCTGAAAGTGTGCTGGGGACCAGAGCCATCCATACTGTTGCCTCGGGCAGCATCTCCTTGGGTCACGTGGGGGACAGCAGGCAGAGTGGAATGGCCACCCTTTTGCACAATGTTTGCAGTGTGCCTTCTGCCTGCTTTACTGCCAGAGCATCCCTGATTGCTAAGAGCCGGGCAGGGAGATGTGTAAGGAGCATGCACATTTCCCCCCTAGCTCCTCCTGGGACACTTGCCAGAGATGATGATGAGGTAGGGAGATGATACAGAGGCCTGACTTCAAATAGATTAGAGCTGCTGCCATTGGCCATTTTACACACATATACACCTTTATACACTGAGTGGCCAGATTATTATGACCACCCCATCAGTACTTCGTTGGGCCACCTTTTGCCTTCAATACTGCGGCGATTCTTCTTGGCATTGACTCCACGAGATGTTGAAAGGTGATGTGAGGAATCTGACACTATGCCTGATGAATAGCACTGTCCAGTTCTGTGAGAATTGATGGTTGTGGAACCAGCTGCCTGATGGCTCTTTCAACTTCGTCCCACAAATGCTCAATTGGATTGAGATCTGGTGATTGTGGGGGCCACCTAAGCAAGGTAAAGTCTCCCTCATGTTCTTGAAACCACTGCTGCACAATACGAGCACCGTGGCATGGCGCATTGTCTTGTTGGAAGAAGCCATCTCCATTGGGATACACCATCAACATGATGAACTTGATCAGCAACGATAGAACTAGGTCTCTGCAAGACTTTACCCTGTACAAAGCTGATAATACTATGTAATAATAATAATACCTTGGTATGTTGTGCTATTCAGACGTTGTTCCACACGAATTAAAGGGCCCAAATCATGCCAGGATAACAAGCCCCAAACCATAACAGTGCCCCCACCAGCTTGAAGGGTTGTACTCATGCATGTGGGGTGCATGCTTTCATGCTGTTCTGCATGATGCAACTGGAAACATGATTCATCGGACCACATGACTTTTTTCCAATGCTCGACTGTCCAATCCTTGTGTTCCTGTGCGAAATGGAGACGTTTTATCTTGTGAACTGCAGACAGCAAAGGTGTTCGAACAGGCCTTCTGCTTCCATATCCCATACGATGCAGTGTACGGCGAACAGTGTGTTCAGAGATCATTTTGAGATTATCCCTGATCAAGATCTGCAGTCATTTGATGCACTGTTGCCCTTCTGTTGTCTTGTACCTGTCTTGCCACTCTCCGTTCTGCCCTAACATTGACTAGTTGCTGACGGCCACAATTCGCACGCTCAGACCCAGATTTTCAGATGACAGTCCAGTCTTTAAACACTTCAACAACAGCTGCTCTTGAACATTTAACAAATTCTGCTGTTTTGCTGATACTCGCTCCATGGCTCTGAGCGCCAACAATCATCCCACGTTCAAAGGCTGTTAAATCGCGTTGTTTACCCATATCTTCAGATACTGTACAGTGCATTAGGGTGCCATTCGTGTGTCACTTTTTGTCTCGGTATCAATGGTCACCAGGACAAATTGATAGGGTGAACATATGCAGTGGGGATGCAGAGAACAATAAAACATGACAGGGGATCTTATCCTACAGTACTCTAGCTACAAATAAAGAAAAGTTTCAGTTATACATACACTTTAACCCCTTCGTGACGGGAGACGTACAGTGTACGTCCCGTCACAAAGTGGCTATATGACTGGCCACGTACACTGTACGTGCCGAGTTATATTAGCCTCTGTAATGCTGGTAACTGCTGATTCTCAGCAGTTCCAGTCATTAATTAATGCCTCACTATTGAGGCATTCATTAATGAAATAGTTAATAATAATAATAATCAAAACTTGCTGCTGTGGAAGAATCACACAGCAAAAATGTAAAAATGTAAAAAGTGTGTCAGTCATGAAGGGGTTAAAGTTGCAACTGATTGTCAGCTTCTCTGCCAAGCAAGCTAATGTTGCCAAAAGCACCTAGAAAAGTTGTATACTAGATTATCTGCTAATCTGTTGCCCATAGCCTACTGATGACATTACAGTCCACACCTCTGTGCTGGGTTTTTAGGCAGGGAATGCGCATGAATTATGGGCAGGTCCACCGATGTCACAACAAGCACACTGGTGACTACAAAATGAATAGTAGATATATTGGCTATCCAATGTCTGCAAGCATCTGCCACTAGCAAACCAGATGGATATGCAGTGTAATCTAAGAAAATACACTGGTAACTCTGCAGTCTTTTCTATTTTTATATCAGAAGGCCTGCATAATGATATCTACTGGTGACTAACACCATCCTGCATTGATATAACTGATTTTTTTTTCTAATCAACCACTAGTGGTCAGCTTAAATAGCATGTCATATTTTGAAGGAATAAACTCTTTGGGAGTTATTCATGCCGAGTGAATAACCGAGCAGAAGTGGAAGGAGTCGAACCCTGTTTGGCTATTCACTTCAGCCATTTACAGCTGGCTTTGCCTCCCTTCAGTTAAGCCGAACAATCCTTCTGCTCCTTTGTGAATAACCCCCATAGTTTAATGGTTTTGCAATGGCAGCAAATACCTTCTGGTTTACGAAGACAATGCTGTGCTCTAAAAGGTGACAAATTTGAAGGTTTTACAGAAAAAAATGGGATTCTAGGCGTATTTTTAAAGCTTTTTTTTAGTGGAGAAAAGTGCTACAAAATGTTAGGTGTGAACCAGGCCTAATAATACATTTTGCAAAGAACTTCAAGTAGGTCTCAAAGGTTGTGTGGAAGGCAATTACATTTTTGCACATCAAATAAGATATTACCGCTGAGGTGTGAAATACTGAATTACAGGATCTAAACAGTATAGTGTAAATATGTTACAATAAAACTGCACAAGGACCAATTTGTAACCAAGTGTGTATAAACCCAAAACCAAAAATTATATATATATTGCAGTTTACCAGCCCCTAAGATTTGGTGGCTGCCTTATTTTCCTTTTTAAGAATTATTTTGGTAAGCTGCAAAATATCAAAATTTTGTTCTTGGGTTTAGATATACTTTAAATTAGAAACAGCTTTTGGCATTTACATACTGAAAATGTTCACACACAACTTACTCCGTATTAATGGCTACAAAATATATTATCTTCATCTAAATCATACAAAAAAAAATGAATACCAGCGCACATTTTAAATTGCAGTTTATTGACTGAGAAGATGTTTTTAAAAAAAACAATCACTGCTGAGCGAACCCTGTGCCAATGGCAAAATAGTTTTTTCAAAAGTGGAGTGGAGGGTTCTTAGAGGGTGTCATAGAAAATACACAAATCTTTCAAACAGGTTTGAGGGATGCTCTTAAACCATGTTTTCATGGTTTAAAGACTTAGAAGCATTGTATGTTAATGAGAGGAAGCTCAGTCGGTCCCTCAGTTTGTCCCCCTACTTTCAGTTCCACCCAAGAGACATGTAAAAGGTAAGAAGCATTTTTTACAAATCATTTTTAGGTATGCTGTGTGAATCAGAACACATAACACACATATAGTAAATTTTATAGAAAAAAACATATAGAAGGCAATATGAATTCCAGTCCATGACTTGTGTGTTCTGTTTTTCCTATCCTGATAAAAAAAAAAATTTGATGAACTGGAATATAACCTGATCGAATGGGACTTTTAGGAAACCTCAGAATAAGTGAAGAGGGTTACAATATGATAAATAAATATATAGTGATTGTTTTAGATATTGTCTTCATTATGGTCAAGATTAATATTCAGGGCTTATTCACACCAGGACTCACTACGCTGCAACAAACACATTTTTAAATATTGAGGCTCATTGCAGCATGCATGCGTTACTGCAAGGCAGGTTGTTTAAAAGGGCCCTTAGATAAATATAAAATATAGAATTTTATCTAAGTAGCACGCGAACTACGAGTCCCCAGCTTGGGTGGCTCAGGAGGATGCAATGACACAACCTACGTCAGTAGCCAACCTTTCTTTGGCTACCCACCAGACAATGACCCCTTATCTCTAATCCCATCACTTCCCATTCCCTTAAAATCTGGGATTCGGTGAAAACACCATATGGCCTAATATCCCCGCATAAGCCCCTCATGTCCATACTAAGTAACCCCTCCTTCCCCCCGGCGCTCCACAGCCCCTCTAGCTTCATTGAGTGGTCATCACGCAATCTCACCTTTTTTTGGCAGCTGCTAAACACCTCAGGGATTAAATCATTCCCATACTTACAGGAACACTACCTATTGCCCAACAAAGAAATCTTTCGCTACCTCCAGATCAAACACTTTCTTACAAAACAAACCACCAATCAGGGCAGCGCCACCACACCCTCATCAAGGCCGCAGCAATACGTACAGCACTGTCCAGTGCTAACTTGTCAGCAGAGGGACGGGGATTGGTCAAAATTCAAGCACCTGTTTTTACGGTCTCTTGGCCACTCATGTGTACATGGTCTAAGACTTCAATAGCTAACAATTATATTTATATAAACAGGTGAATGACTCATGCCTTAATGGATAGCTCAATCTGAAGCATGAATCATATCCTGTAGCAAGGCAGGCTGCTTCTGCGTTACTGTCTTAGCTAATAACTTAGTGTTCTGGGAATCTTGTTTATGTTTATTTATGTTTTTTTACGTTATATGTTTATTTGTAAAAAAACATTATTTATTCAAGGTAACTGTAACCTATATAGTAGATTTAAACTATCAGTTTGAAAACATTAAACAAAAAACTATTAAAATGAATAGAAAACGCTGTATATAGCGAGATGGGGAGTTTATATATATGAGAGGGGGTAAGGTATATGTAGAGAGGGGTGCAATGTATAAAGAGATAGCACCGGATCGGTATCCAGCAGCCAGCGGGCCCCCAGTCTCTGCGCCGGGAGTGTCATCCGACACTCCCGGCACAGAGATGGGGGGCCCACCAGCCGCCGGATACTGATCTTAACATCTGACCATCCAAAATGGGGGGGCGCGACGCACTGAAATGGGGGGGCATGTCCGCCGGCTGAGATAGTATGGGGCCCGCCGGCCGCTGTGAGGAGGGAGCCGCAGAACAAGGAGGCACTGAAGACAGCCCTGCAGGCACATCATGGGGCCTCGGACGGCAGTGAGGACCCAGCAAACAGAAAACACATAGGAAACAGATGAAGACAGAAGACCGGCCAGAAGAGGTAAGGGGGGGTAAATAATTCATTTAAATAATAATTATTTGTAGCCTAATGTTGTATAAAGTACTGTTGCAGAATGGCACCCTCTATAGAGGACTACAAATCTCAGCAGTACTTTATACAGAAATGCTATTGTTATATAAAGTATTGCTGGGATGTGTAGTCCTCTATAGCCTGTGGCATTCTGCATTGCTGTAAATATTAGGGTTGCACCGATATATCGGCCGCCAAAAGATATCGGGCGGAAATGGCACTTTTGGCTAAATGCCAAAAGTGCAATTTTTCTGCTGATACAGCAGCGCATCCGTGCTTTCTTTCCTCCCCGCTGGGCGCTGCTCTGTGTCCCAGCGGGGAGGAGAGTAGAGCTGCAACAATTAATCGATTAAGTCGATTAAAATCGCCGCTTGGTCGGCTATCGATTGCTTAGCTTGTTCGGGGCTCCGCACGCGGCCTGAGTCGCATGTCACGCGTCACACGCTGCTCCCGACGTGCCCACCGCACAGGCTGCCGCCGCATAAGCCACGCCCACTGAACAGGCCGAAGTGGGGGGGGGGCCCAAAAAAAATCTTGCACCAGGGCCCTTTGTTCCTTAGGTCCGCCACTGGGCTAACAGACATCCTCCCTATTTTGGAAAGTGGAGACATAACAACGAGGACCTGTCTGCAGGTTTGGGGGCCAAGAGCTTGCAATGAAACTGGACTCTTCGCCTGGCTTTGGCCTTAGACACTGAAGCCAGGACGTAACAAAAATAACGCTCCTTGGTCTCAAAAGGGAAGGGGGGCTTACCCTCTGTGACTTCCCTGAAGAGGATGTCCAAGGCATCTTCAAAGAGAAGTCCCTCAAAGTGCATGAGCAGTAAACTCTTCTTACATGCCTACTCTGCAGCTCAACATTTCAACCAAGAGTTCTTTGCATGTTAACTCATAGGAGACTCATACAAAATAAGTTTGGGAAAAACATCCACTAACCACTCTACACAGTTTGTCAGTATGAAGTCTACTCACTCCACAAATAATAGAGGATTAGTGCAGAGTAAAACTGGATCCTTTGCCATGAGTTTAGTCCATTCCCCATGTTTGACCGACTAACATCACAGCCTTGATATGTTGCAATGTAAGGCCTGCTAGTAAAAACAAGCTTTTGGATAGAGTCTGCAAATGTTTACCTATGGAATCCTTAAAACAGATTTTTTTGCCAACTGTGCCCCATTGGGGAGCTTTGCTTTTACTTCCTGTCCAATGGCCATAACAGGAAGTGATGGTGAATCGCTCCAAAGTAAGGGAAATCCCAGGTGCTCAACAGGGTCAACAGAACTAGTGTCCATATTGGAACATTTTCCATCTATTCCTGTTCTGACGACAACCTAAAATTAGTGATTTTCTTTAATTTTCATTGATAATTCACCAGGACAAACAGGGAGGCTGAATCTCCAGGACGCAGACAGATGAACAGGGGACACAGACAGCAATAAAAAAAACAACCTTTTAGAAATACTAATTCCTCTCCACTCTATAGGAATCATTAGTGCTTCGGTAAGACAGGACACTGCCAGATCAGCTGTAGCAACAGCCCACTTTTTGATAAAAGCTTTCTCAAATTGGTATTGGATTTCAAACTGTTTGGGAGGTGTACACAGTTTAACAGGAGTTTACTAGTAATAGAATAAAATGTGTATGGGAAAAGTTTTAGTAGGGCCGCTTAGTGATCCTAGACTGGTAGCAGCACTAGTGGAAGCTACAGGCTATTCCTCCATCTTTAGGTTACCATGCACTGCATCAATTACATCCTAAATGGTCTGTCTTAGCCTGGGAGTTATTGCAGCTGCCTGCCTCAGGGACAGTCTCATTCTGAAAGGACTTGTGAGACTCTTGATCAGATAGAACTTCCACAACCAAAGGCTCATAAGGCCTTCAGGCATGTCAAATATTCATTCTGCAGGGGAAGGCAGAGGTATGCTTTTGTCCTCTGCAGTTAAGAGTCAGCGATTAAAATTGTAATTTGGCCCATAAAATCCTGATTAACTGTAGGGAAATCTTTTTGTAGAGAAAGCTGAGGAGAGGGCCAAACCCAACAATTTAAGGATTCAAGCAGGGGACAGCATTCCAGGCTGTCAGGGTCAAGTCCTTCAAAGGAAACACTGTTGAACAGTGCTCTTGAACAGTTGAATGCGAGTTGGGACACAGCAGATGTCCAAGGACCTGTAGCACTCCTTACCGGACTTCCCATGTGGAGATGTGGGTGCTCGCAATGACTACGGATGGCGCCGCATCAGATATAATCGTTGGATATGGATGTCACCAGCACTCCAGAAACGACAAAATAACAAAAGATTTTAGTGAATCTTCATTTTATTCACTCGAAAGGAATCAAGCGCTTTCGGGGCCACACAGGGTCCCCTTCATCAGGCTTAAAGTTAACGGTTCACTTTAAGCCTGATGAAGGGGACCCTGTGCGGCCCCGAAAGCGCTTGATTCCTTTCGAGTGAATAAAATGAAGATTCACTAAAATCTTTTGTTATTTTGTCGTTTCTGGATTGCTGGTGACATCCATATCCAACGATTGGGACACAGCAGGACTGCTCTTGTGTTTGGCATCCAACATGTTTCATTGAAACCAGGCATGACTTACTACAAGGTAAAGCCTTGACTACTCATAAACCAACTGCTGGAAGCAGGAGAGATTGAAATGCTTGGAGGTGACCTGGTCACTGTAGGTAGCAGCAATGATTAACCAAGGTGGAACTATTTGTCTATTGCAATTATAAACAGGGGGGGAGTCTGTTACAGGGACCCATTGGAATGACAAAGTCAGTCAGAAGGAATATGTGGTTGTAGGGTAAACTCAAAAAGCTCGTGCCACATCCTAACAGTGAAGAGAATCTCCTTGGGATGTACTTGTGTGGGGCAGAGAGATAGAAGCACAATGTCCTGGTTAGGGTGAAAAGAAGAAACCACAGTGGGGAGGAAAGAGGCCCTAGGCCTCAAGATGACCTTGTCTCTGTGTAAAAGCAAAAGGGGTTCTTTACAAGAGAGGGCTGCCAACTCAGAAATGGATAAGGCAGGCAACTTTTTGGGTAAGTGTAGATAGAGGAATATCTACGACCTATCCAAAGGGTGGTTTTTAAAGAGCCGACAAAACCAGTTTGAGATCCAAGTAGGGTTGCCACCTTTTCTTCAAGCAAAACCCGAACAGGTGGTAACCCTAGATCCAAGAGTCACAGGTGGATGTACAAGTGTGAACAATACCGTGAACAAAAGCCTTTACTATGGAATAAGAGGCAAGTGGTCTGAAAGTCAATTGCTATGGCCAAGATTTGTCTTTTATTAGTCATACTGAAGGCCAAAGCTTGATTCAGACTGGATTGGAGAAAGGTCAGGATGTGTCCCAGGGAGTACTTCCTGGGATGAAAATGCCCCGCCTCACACCATTTAAGGCTTTTTTTTTATGGTACGATGGCATATCTTGCAAGAGGTGGATTTTCTATCTTTGAGGAGCATAGGAATAACAGAACAGGATTTTATTCTCTAGAACCTGGGCTTCAGCAGCCATGCCATAAAAACCAGCGATCATTCGGACCCAAGATTCCGGCAATCTGGAAGATCCCACAAAGAGTCTGCCAGGGGCGATGTCAATCACTGGGACATCTATGTCAATCATTCACCAACTGCAACAGAGGTCCTGAAACACCTCTGCATGAAGACAATTCCCCCGGAGTCTAGGCGGAAGTCTGCCTGTCAATTTTCCATACCTGGATGTGCACAGTATACAAAGCTGTAACATTAAATTCCACCAAAGTCAGAATTAGACTGGCTTCTTTTGGAGCCACAAGACTTCTGTTTCCCACCTGATGAATGCCACTGTGGGAATGTCTAACTGAATCTAGATCTGATGACCATGCAGTCAAGATGAAGAAATAACCAAATCACTCATAGCACCGGTACATTTGATCAGGAGGTGAGACACTGATAGGGTGTCTGGGACTTGTAGTCCTCCATAGTTGGTGCTATTCTGCATTGCTGTGTAATCATCATACAGCAATGCAGATTACCACCTGCTATGCGGGACTACAAGTCCAAGCAACACACACACTCTCTCTCTCTCTCTTCCCAGCGCCCAATCCCACTCCAAACTTACCTTCCCTCTCCTGCAGGCCCATGGCCCTCTTCCTAGTCTTGGCGGCCAAGCTAAGAGACGGCTCTCTTAGCTCCGCCCCTAAGAGGCGGGGCCAGATCTTTCTACGGGATCAGTGACAGCGTCTCCAGCCCTTTCGCACAGCCGCCCGTACATGCTGCGGGTGGCTGTGCAACAGGGAAGGAGTGGCACGATCGCGGGGGGGGCCTCTACTTCCTTGCTGGGCCCCCCCAAATGGCGGAACGCCAGGGCCCGGTCGCAATTGCGACCGCTGCGACCCTGGTAGTTCCGCCAGTGGGTGTCCAGGACTCCTCTCCAGCTTGTCAGGCTTGCATGCATTGTGGCAATCTCCCAGCCCAATGGAAGGAAACATGGGTTTCCCCTATTCCGGGGCTGAATTAGTGAACCACCAAGCCAGGAAAGACCTAGTCTTGGCAGTCAGGTGCTTGTGATTATCCAGAGAATGTGGCTTCTTGCCTCACAAAGCCAGAATGTTGAATTGCAATGTTCTGGAGGGGAATTGTTAATATGGGACTGCCTCAAATTAATCTACCATCAACCCCAGACATTTAATGCAAATGCAGAGTTGAGCAGCTCATGTACTGCAAAGATTGAACATGGGAGTTGAGTTTCAGGAGCTTGTCTCGTGAAAGAAAAAACAATCAACTGAGTAGTATTTAGAAGACCTAGATACTCCAAGCAATGAGTCGGTCTAGTGCTGCAGTCTAAAGATTCAGGGTCAAACCAAACCTCTGAACAGCCCTACGGATATTGTTCGCAAGTAGCATTGATGCGCAGGAAAGATGGGGACATGCAAGGAAGCATTCTTGATGTCCATGGAGACTAGAAAGTCTGCCAGATGAAGGGAAGCTATGACTGACCTTGTGGATTCTATGCAGAACTTTTGCACTGAAATGAAAACTGCCTTTAGATCCAGAATGAGCCTAATGCTCCTTTTAGTTCGGAGATGGGCAACTGGTTGTACTGGAAACATGGAATGGTTTCGTTTCTGGTAGAAGAGCAATGACTCCTTGAGAAGCATGAAAGTCAGTTATGCCAACAGAGATGTTGGCAGTTTTGACACATGAAGAAGAGCAGAGGCAGAGATTGAAACTCTAGTTTGTAGCTCTGGACACTTCACCCTTTACCCATGCATACAAGATACTGATGGCCCAGGAGGTTGCAAAGGCTTACAGACATCCCCCCACTTTCAGAAGAGTTGGGAGACCCTGACTTGGAGGTCTGGGAGCAAGGGAAGGATCTCTTTGTAGCTTTAGAAGTGGGAGGCTTCTGTCTGAAACTTAGATTTCTTTTGCTGGGGCAAAAGAAAACCATTTCCACCCATGACATCTTTAATAAAGTCATCTAGGGAGGCAGAAAAGTTATTTCTCAAAAGGAATATAAAGTAGGCTCTTTTTGCTCCGTGGTTCTGCAGACTAACATTTCAGCCAAAAAGTTCTTCACATTTACACAGACTCATTCTGGATATGAGACGTACAACATCCACAAGCCCATCAATATGGTAGCGTAAAGCAACTGGCATGAGCTGTAAATGCTCCAAAACTGAATGGTCAGTGAGGATCGACTTTCTTTAGTCCATTTTTAGGCTTTTGTCTATACTCCTAGGGCCAGGCAGAAGCACATGACACAATGACAGGTTGCTAGGCAGGGCCTGCAGGGAGCATAAATACTTGAAAATAATTTCCAAACTCCTCAACCAGATCCTTAAATACTGCAAGGTCCTCAATAGAAACAGTGACTGTTTTGTAAAGGCAAGATGTAGCAGGGTCTACAATTGGAACTGCCCCCTTTCTAATAAATGCCTCCTCCACAGGGTATTGCTCATCAAGACGCTTGGGGGGCAAAAAATAGCTCGTCAGGAGCAGACCAGTCACCATACAAAACAGGTTGCATGTACCGAGCAGTTTTGACAGGTTGGGGACTCAAAGAAGAATTATGAGACGAGTGAAAATCACTCATCCTCATAGTTCTAGCCGACCTGTGACAATGAAACCGTCACAGGTCGGCTCAATAGATCGGGAGGTGAGCGAACACATACCGTCGCTCGTTCACTTCTCGATCCTGTCCCTGCAGAGAGCCGTGACTGTCACTCACAGCTCCCTGCAGAGATTCCCCCCCACCCCATAGCAAAAATGTAAAAAATGTGTCAGTCATTTATGAACAGAACCTGAAAACTAGCTCAGTCATGAAGGGGTTAAGGAAGCCCAGAATGGTAACTTTAGACACAGGTGACTGCATATTTAAACATGTACCTACGTCAATAAGATCTGAAATTGTATCTTTTAGCTTAGGTATTATGTCAGCAGGCTGAATCTTCCCGGGCCCAAAATCATTCAAAAAAGGACAGTACTTTTTTTTGTACTAAATCAGACATATCCACCGAAAATTCCTCCCTGGATAATGAAAAGATGGGAGCCACCCCAGACAGAGCAGAGAAGCATGTAGACCCAAGTAGGAGTCAACCGTCCAGGCTGTCAGTGCCAATTCCTTTAAAGGGGGCACTGCAAGCTGCCCTAGAGCCATTAGTGGAACATGGGCTGGCAAGGCCTGCAGGACCGTTCCCAGTACCCTTATTATCCGCCACACTG
>NW_017306451.1:361706-382072 GCF_000935625.1 Nanorana parkeri | reverse complement strand
TAACATCGCATAGACCAGCATTTTAGGAGAGGAAGGATTTTATTTATTTATTATTTTTTCCCTCCCCCTCCCCATACATCTTATACCTCTGTAGTGCCCTGCATATTAATGCTACAAACCTTTTAAGCTTTCTAAAAACTTGTGGCATAAAAAGGCATTCACCTTGGGGTGCCTACTGTCCAAAAGATTTTTAATTTTGTGGCATTATTATTTGATATTTTATATAACAGAAAGTAAGGTAATGGAAGTGTTTTTCCCAAAATGTTTGGTATTTTCTCACTATATACCAGTATATGCTACAAAAAAAAGTTATTAAAATACCACTAAAAGAAAGCTCCGTCTAAAAGATTGGGTACAGAGTTGCATGAGTCATTGTCAGTCTTAGGGATGCACAAATACTTTTCGAGCACCAGTGCAGATACTTGGCATTTTCATGAGAACTACCAGGGTTGCAGCGGTTGCAGCTGGGACCTGGCTCTGGCGCTCCCCCACTGTCCTGAAATCATTAGTCTGTATTGTTTTAGAAAAACTGTCACATGACAATAAACAAAAATGTATCAGTACTCATACTTGTAAGTACTCGGCAAGTACCAGTACTCGTACTCGCAAAACTGGTATCTGTGCATCACTTTTTATATTTATAAAAACTAAATCATACATTAAAACAGAGATGTACAAATCCCGGGAGCTCCGTGTGCTCCTTACAAATGACAGCTGCCTCCTAACTTTTGAATTTTTCTCTAGTGTAGTCTTAGAGCTCAAAAGTATCGGTACATGTACTCATACTTGTACCGAGTACTGTACTTGGTATCTGTGCAACCCTAGTCAGTCTAACTATTACAGCACTGTAAAAAAAAAAAAAAGCCCTGGGAATGAATGGGTTTGTATAGACTACTACAAGTGATGGGCCTTTCTTCCTCCCACTGAGCAACAATATGAGAAAACACACACACACACACTAAACGTAAGTGGTATTCGCTCTTTCTACTCCTACCAATATAAGGGGAATTCTGAATATCCCTTACATTGGCAGTCAGAGGTAAGAATGCCCCTTACAGTGGTGGCCTGGGGGAGGAAGCAGAATTCTCCACACTGACTAACATTGCAAGGGGCATTCTTCTGCCAACTGGCCACCAATGTAATTGAATTCTTCCCACCAATGTAAGGGACATTTTTCTCACTGATCACAAATTTAAGGGCTATTTTCTTACTGACCAACAATGTAAGGGACATTTTGAGTGTTCCTTACTTTTGCAATTATTAGGAAGAATGCCCTTAACAGGAGGAATCATGACCCTTACATTGGTCTTTGGTGATCAGTGAAAAGGATTCTGTAATAATTCCACTAGTGTGGGGGGCATTCTTCCCACTGACCACTAACTAGTTGTCATCTGGGAGGAAGGATGCCCTGCTCCCGCTACACTTTTTTTTACTAGCATGATTATATATTTAACTTTTAATGAAAGAAAAAAAAAAATCTGTGTCTACATGTATTTTCAGGCCATTATTAAAGGAGAACTATGGGGTCAGTGTTTTTCCCCATAGTTCTCCTTAGGGTAACGGGAGGACACAAACTAGCGTCCTCCCGTTACCCTAAGCTCAGTATACCGCGAGCTACAGCTCACGGTATACTGAGATGCCGGAGCGGATCGATGTCGAGAGTGAGTGACAGCTGGCTCTGCCTATCTAGAGGCAGAGCCAGCTGTACCCGCCCCTCCCCCGTCCGTTCCGCCAGTCAGCGCTGGCGGATAGGAGCGTGGGGAATCCAGCCCCTCCCTGTCACGGCAGAGAACCGTGACAGGATCGAGAGGTGAGGGAACCCGGGATGTGTTCGCTCACCTCCCGATCTACTGAGCCGACCTGCGACAGTCTCATTGTCACAGGTTGGCTAGAACTATGAGGTGAGTGGAAATCACTCATCTCATAGTTCTCCTTTAATTTCATTATTTCTTATTACATAATTATTACTTTTTGATGTGTAGGTAGGAGAGAGGATGCTCCAAAGTAATCTGCCCAGATGTCAAATACTAATGGGGGAACTGTATCAAAACTGGAGCAGACAAAACCTCTCTAGGTGTTTAAGAGTTGTAATGCTTTTTCTCAAATTCTCTTTCTATTCAGTTATATATGCTGCATAACAACTTGCAATAAACTGACTGTATATTCATCATCCAGACAACACAAAAAGTCAGACTTCTACTGTGCTGAATCTATTTTTATTTAAACATTCCTTCTTTGGCAATTTTCCCTTACACCCATTTTTGGCATTAGCAGAATGTTTATACATACAAAATTAAAAGTAGAAACACACACAAAAAGAACAATGGATTTGCATAAAGTAAATGAAAATTCTTTGCCTCTCAATGCAAACTGTAGCTCATTAGTTCAATCAACAAAAATATAATTTTATGATCTTGCATTCAGGGTCTTCGGTGCTAAAACGGTCAAATCAAGTTGTCAAAGCCGAACTCCAGCCAAAAATAAAACAAAAATGAATAGTTTCTTAAAAGATACAATAACAAAAACAGTTTTTGCTGCAGTATTCACCGTTAATCCATAAATTCCCCTGCTATTAGATGTCCACCCGTCTGATGCCCAGCATCATTTAACCCACGGTAGTCCTGGTGCTGCCCCAGCCTGTTACTGGACAGTGACTGAAACAAGAGCACAGTGATGGCTCTTTGATCACTAAAAGGCGACCGTGATCTGCCACATTGCTTTCTCTTTCTATCAGCATGCTTCAAGTTAACACATGAACTGATTGGCTCCTTGTGCTGCTTCTTCTTTCTCTAGTTCTTCTTTACAGGGAATGCAAGAGGCTGATAGTAGGTCAAATTCAGGTACTTACACAGCTTAATTTGTAAAATATATATATTTAATGATGAGCTGCATAAATGTGTCTTTTAAATCGGTCTAGAGTTCAGCTTTCCAGAACAGAAACAAGTGATCGAGTGTTCAAAATATACATAGAATAATTAAAAAGGGAAAAACTAAATATTATAATAGCACATGCTGAATAAACCTGTCCAAAATGACTGCTGTGCGTTAACAGTACTTGGAGCAGGAATATGTTATCATGGTACCTGTGGGAATTGTAAAGTATACAATTTCTAGAAGTTTGATTTTTTTATGCTATGTGGCCATAATAAATGAGAAACTCTCTCTCTCTCTCTATATATATATATGTTAGTTTTGGGTTTTTTTAAACATTGACAAAAGCCCTGATCACCACATATATATTTAACCAAACAACTAGATCTGTGAGATGTACTGCATTACTACTTTCAGGTGATGAATTAAAATGAATTTCAAGAGAGTAAATGTGCATGTTCTGTGCCCTAAAGGAAGCAACAGACAATAAATGGTGGTCTGACATAAGAAGTGATCTCATGCCTACATAAAAATCCTACATGAATGCATGTTTTGTGACCCTTGCTACAGTACGGCAAGTGCTCTTACAGGCAAAGCAAGGGTCCACTGGCTGAAAACGTCCATCTCTCAGACGTTTCACCCATTAGAAGTGTGACTTGGTTACCTGCTGTGGCAGTATGCACTTTATACATAGACCAAACGTCATCTGAATTTGTTGAAACTGAAGAGAACAGGAGACTAATGTCAATGGGTGCTTTTAGAGTACATTCAAATAAGTGCCTCTGTTGCATTCATGGAACCTTTACATTTCACATGATAAACTGCAAGTGAATTGCTGAAAGATAGGGGCTTGCCTTTGTTCTGATCATTTTATGTTCTCTTTCGGATAGAAGTCCCCCATGATCAGGCCCTCTGGGCAGAACTGACACAGGGAATATAAGGATCAACGTAGTCCTCATACTGGTTTAGTTTTTCCACCCAAATAATTTTTTTTTTTTTTGCCTAGCAGCTGGGGGTAGATAGTCACCTAGAACACATGGTTCTCTATTCATGTCTGCTCTGGTTTCTCTTGATCCAATTTTGGATTATTTCATTCAAAAACAGAAGAAAAATGGAAGCGGACAAGCCTTAACTCATTAATATACCTAATAAAGGAATAGAGACAAAGGATTTACAAAGGATTCAAAAACATCATTATGTTAAGTCCATTTATAGGTTGCATTCGAAAGCAATCTTCATTATGCAGTATTTCACTCACAGCTTAATATCATAGCATTCTGTTTTAAATGAAACGGAGGTATTTTTCACTTTATAACAGTACTCTTTTTAAGCCAACCACGGAGTTGGCTACCGTGCCTCACAGAACATAAGGCTACAAAGAAGGCTCAGTATGTCTTAACAGGTCACTGTGATTAAAAGTAAAAATAAAGAAAATTGTTTCTTGAACTGCAGCAAGGGTTGTCCCTTCTCATTAACTGAGAATAACCCACAGCAAATAAAAGATTCACAGGGAAAAAAAAGTTATTTCTTCCATGACAAGTAGATAACCTATTATTGTTAAAAATAAAATGAAGAAAACAAATAAAAATTTACACATTATGATAAAATGTGCAGTATATATTTGAATAGCTCAAACATTTACCATATATGCAACTGAGCAAAAAATAATAATAAAAGACATGTTAACATGCCTTAATGTGGAGGAGTGGATTAAAGAACATAATTTAGAATGATTTAAATGTTACTATTGCAATGTGATCTTGTGTAGAATGCAGGTCCTGCTTTCAAAATACAGGGTAATAACCAAGTTTCTGCTACACAATAGGATCCAACAAGCTGCCGGTTATATGGCAAACAGAAAAAAAAATCATCACAGCAGCTTTCTTCTAGGACATTAAAAGTATATATTCTGGAGGTAGAGATCACACAGTCTATGCTATACAGACATAAACAAATGAATCACATAGTATCTTCATTGGAACGGTTAGTGATACGAGTGTATTCTAGAGCACCATGTGGAGCAGCTAGATACCCAATTAGTGCTTTCTTTGTTGGTATCAGTCCATGAATGAAGGAGGCTGGCTTCCTGAACAGTTCCTAAGACCATAGAGTAACCAGTAATCCATATGTTTTAAGAATAACATAGTCTCAGGAAATTGCTAATTCTTTTTACAATGAGTTCTGGAAGTGCCTTAGTCATCTACAGCAGAAGGAATGGGGCACAATGAAAAAGTACAGAGAACTGCCCCTGATGTAGTGTAAAAGATGTTGCCAGAGGTGGAAATAACTCTATTAGCTGCTACTGACCAGTTGAGTATGGCCAATTGAAACTGCTTCCTGAAAGCAGCATATCCCTAATAAGTGTCTCTATAGGCGTTTTTCCCACTAGCCTCATGAAAAATAGCTGAGAAATAAGGGATGCAGGCACAGCTCTGAGGGCAGGTAGACGCAATAGGAGGCGGCCAAATCGTTGAGGCTGAGAGGGGTATTGAGCTCGCACATATTCTGTGAGCGCCACTTGAGCTTTTTCTTGTAAACTCTCCACATGAGCTGGGTCAGTGAGGCCACAGGCATCTGGAAATAAAACAAAAAAAAGATGTAAAACACCTTTAGAAAGTACCAGGGCTCCATAGCTGAAACAAACAAGCAAAATGAATGCAAAATAAAAGAAAAATAAGGGTAAAAAGGCAAAGACAATGACAGGTAAAATGAAAGACTTTCAAATCTGTCAGTATAGCACTGTTACCTGAAGTGAAGAGGGCAATTGCTTTCAGGCAGGCATACTCCGCTGAGTCCACTTGAAGGCGGTTAAGCTTCTCTACTTGGTCCTGGAAGACCCTTATCTGGTCCATAAAGGAGACAACCCTGTCTGCAGACATTGGAGAGGCATGGAAACCAGCAGCAGCCAACAGAGGGGCCATGTGTAGTGGGAGGGCTGACTGTGCTGCATTTAACACAAACAGTTCACTCCAGCTGAGCCGCAGGAGAGATACCTGGTCTGCCACAGCAAGCTCTGGAAAATAAGGGATATTCCTGGACCACTCCACAGTGCTAAAAAGTAGCCTTGCAGCCAATTCGCAGATGTTGTCAATGCCCATAACACTGCCCTGCTGAGTATACTGTGATCCATAACGTGATGTCGGGTAGGGTTCTGCCCGAAGGAGCTGAGAAATTAGTTCAGAGACAGGTTGTCCATTAAAATATTCGCTACCTCCTGGAGCAGTAGTAGGGCTTGCACTGGAATGAGCAGGAGGAATGCGCCCCCTCTGAACCGCTAAAAGTAAAAGAAGAAAATAGGTTGTTTAAAAGCAGTAAAATTATTCGGAGATACACAAAACATTTACTTGTAAAGCAAACACAGAAGTGCAATCACCAATCTAAATTACTGCCTGTATAGAACGTGAGAACTTGGGGATCGTGGAGAAGAGGCAGAGGGGATTGGTATAAGAGCGGGCCGGCTCCAAGAATCAGGAGTATAATTTTATTTTTTATCCTAGACACAAATTAACACTTAACCCTTGCAGTACGGGGGTAGACCCTTATGGCTGGGTCTACAACTGGGGCACCCGACTTCTTCAGGATCCCCTTTTCCACAGGATATTGATGAGCAGGATGCTTGGCAGGGGTGAAAATCTTTTTCAGGATAAGACCAGTCACCATACAATATAGGATGTAAAATCAAGTGTACAGGGAAGGTTTTTGCAGGCAGACATTTCTAAGGAACCTTGGCTGGGGACATTTGGCCAGGTCATCGCAGACTGTTCAAGGCACATGCACAGTATGCTTACGTTTTAAAAATATATCAGCAGACTGGACTTCCTTTCGTACCAAGTCTTTTGAACCAGATGAGATACCATTCTAAACCTCCTCTTTAGGAAGTGCCAGAGAAAGATGAGAGATGGACTCTGAGCATAGTATGAGAGGGCTTGCTTGCAGCCCCTGCGGTTTGAGGTCTCTAATAGGACTGAATGTTTCCCCATAAATTCTGACATTGTGGCAGAAAAATGTTCTCTTGATAAGTAGATGAAGGGGGGCACCCCTGAAAGGGTTAAGGAGGTCTCAGAGGAGGATAGTGACTCAGTTTGGGGACAGTGGTCCAGATTTGTAGAACCCGAACCCCTACGCAAAGACACAACCCCCCCCCCCAACCAATAGCAGAGCGCAAGTTTGTTGGCCCACCCCCCTTGCACTAGAATGTTCCACTAGGGGTAAACACGACCATACAAGAATGGGTTAAGTGTTCTGTAAGCAGTCACTGAAGGCAGTAGGGGGTGCTCTGGTGAGGCAGGTGAGGCCAGGAGAAGTGGATGCCAGGGCCACATGTATGCCAAGATGGCATGCGCAATCCACCTATCTGGCAAGGAGGTTGTAGTGGCACAGCTTTGAATGGGAAGCAGGAAAAGGCAGGTCATTCATGACTTTGCTCAGCAAAATCAGTATTAGCACTACACAGGCAATTTTCTTGTAAACTGGCTCTGTGTCCATAAGCCACAAAAATAGTTTGTGCTAGGAATTGACACAGGATTGTGCCTTCTTGCAAGTACTACATGCTACTTGAATAGCATACACGTTGGAGAGCTCTTTGTTTTATCTGTTGATCACTACTGCAATTGCTAGATTATTTTATTAGCATAATTAAGCTAATAAAAATGCCTGTCTAGCTCTAGCCCAACCTGTCAAATAACATATTAGGCTCTTTTCACCTCCACGTTACTACAATGCACTTGCAATGCAGGATACACAGTGCAGTGCCATTTTTTTTCAAATGGCACCTACATGTATAAAGGCAGCACACCACAAAACACTTTAATTGTAGTGAACCTCAATGTGAACCTACTGGGCATTGCAGTGAACTAAAGCAGCAGTTGTGGAGCAGTGGCAGTCCATTCAAAATGCATACTGCAACACAGTTAAGGTGCATGTGGTAATGCATTGCATCACAGCAAACCAGTGTGAATGCACATGTAAGCACCTTGTTTGCTAATATTTCAAACATTCATTTTCATATTTTAAATGCCTTTACCAGTAGCGAAAAAAACAAACCACACATTCTAATATATAAGGGGATCCCTTTTATAGATATAAAGCTCAGCATAACTTTGTATTGCTCACTTGGCCAAAGCACTGTCAGAGGCAGAGGACTAATAGAGCAAAACTGGCCTTGACAAGAAAAAAATTGAAATAGTATTTATTGAGTCATAGCAGCTGCATAAGAGGCGACAGTGGTACTACCCATGCAATTATGGAGTTTTTATTTAAAAAACAAAATGTATAAATGAAGACTAGAGATAGTCTAAATTGTGCTGTATAATGTATTATTGCTGGGATTTGTAGTCCCAGCAATACATTGCTGTATAATTTTACACTTTTCATTTCACTATATTGTACACCACACTTTTTTTTTTTCTGTTTTACTTCCACCGCTCCAAGCTTGCTCCTGTGATGGACTGCCATCTCAATACAAACTAGTAGTCCATCACTGCAGCCGTTTTTAAAAATGTATTTTATTTTTTATCCGATTAACTGATTAATCGAACTTAATAATCGGCTAACTAATCGATTTTGAAAATAATCGTTAGCTGCAGCTCTAAGATAGACTATAGGCAGCCAGGTGTTTGCTTACATTTCTTTTCACAGACGAGTCCTGCAGATATTATTGAACTCAAGATGCCCATTAAAAAAAAAAAAAAACAGCGCTTAACTCACATTTACAACTATTATTACCAACATCCAGGGACAGTTCCAGGGGGAAAATATGAAAAAATATAAATACATTTTTATTATCTACATGTTTCCTGAGTCCCAGCTGCAGTGTTTGTCACCTCTAATCTACTATTTACATTGTGACCTTCTACCCCTTTTTCTCTGGGTGAGTGTCGTTTTCAATTCCTTCTTCCTAGATATAAACATACTGAGCTCATTGCTTATTCTCTATAGAAGACACACATTTCCCATCCACAATACAGTGCTTGTGGGCAGCCTCTGAACAAAGTACTGCTGTTCCCATTATGAACACATGCACACTGTACTGCATCTCAGCTTCAATCCAAGCACAGTTTAGTGACTCTGACCTCTCCCCTCCTTTCTGTACACACAGAAGCTATGCTGATCTGTCCCCCTCCTCTACACACATACAAGCTGACCCCTTCTCCCTTTTCTTCTCTCCAGACAAAGGCAGAGCTGATCTATGGACCCTACATGCACAGTTAACCATCTCATCCTTTTCTCTGTATGGACGCTACCAATCTGCCTCACTTCTGTCCACACAAGGTGCAGTGCATACAATTACTTCCTATTCTGCAAGGATATAATATGGATAAACATTTCCCCATCCTCCTAGATGCATTTAGCCAGAGTATATGCTATTTCCTGTAAATGGCCACATAGAACATTCTATACAGGCAGGTAAAGTGCTACTGTGTTTATATAGAACACATATTAAGGCTATGTGGGTTTAAGGTTCCAATATATGCATTATACATGCCATTTTTTATACAAATATATGCTGCTTGATTTTTTTGTAACTCTGCTGTAGTGCTGGGTTGCTACACAATATGCAAATATAGTACTTCTTTCTCGGTGCTAGGTAAAGTAAAAAAAAAAATGTCAAATACAGTTGGCCTTAATGTGAATACCACTTGAGTTTTCTTTTTGTAAGAAAGCACTAATGCCTTGTATGCCATTATGGTTACTCAAGTATACTCGGATTGCAATTTTTGCACCCTGGTTCACTCCATGTTTGCTGAGCCCTGGCTGGAATGTGCTGAACTGAGGAAGTGGCAGCAGAAAGAGGGAGGTGAGGGGGAAAGAAAGAGCTTTTATTTACTTTCTGATGCCTGAATGGGCGCTTAGGATTCACTCAAGCAAGGAAAGGGCACAGAGGTTTAAGCTCACCAAAAGAGGAGTAGAATGAAGAGAGAGCGACAGAGAAAAAGGAGAGACACAATAAGAAATGGAGGAAAGATAAGAAGATAAGAAATCCTGAACAGTGCAAATGTTCAGATACTGAGGTAGAGACAAACATGAGAATGTAAAAGATGAAAGGAAGCTTTTGTTGTTACAGAAACAAAGTTACAAAGCCACTTTCAAATATCAATGCATCACAACAACTGGTGTGACACAAAAGAAACATACACAAGCCAGAGGTAGTGAGGACATATCTGTGCTGTAATGTATCCAATATTGATTAAAAACATTCTCTAGTTAGAATAAATAGCCCAGTTGCCAACCAGCGCGATATCACAGAATGCTTTTTCTATTTCCAAAGCATTTAAAACAAAGTTTCTCTGTCGTTACATCGTTGGAAAAAAAGACACAGGTTCATCCAGTCCAGTGAGTGTGTTTTTGAGTCACAATCAATTTCCATAGCCCCATATGTTATGCTCACAGAGGAAGCCCTCTAAAAAGGTTTTGAATCTATCCACACTGTCAGATTGTACCCATGTGTCTTCTTTATTGACCTTAGAGTAAACAGTCTATTACAGGTACTACATTTGATATATTTGTACATGTTGACCATATCCCCCCCCCAGTACATTTTCTACAGAGTGAAGTGTAAAATGTGTAATTTTTCCTCATAACAAAGGTCCTCCAGCCCCCTTATTACTGCCATTGACCTTCACTGAACTCTTTCTAGTGCAAGGAAGTTCTTCCTGTGGATTGTTAACCAAAACTGAACTGCATATATTCAAGACGTGGCTAAACCCATGTTTGCTAATGGGGTAGAAACACTTAAAAATAAATAAATAAATAAAATGGACAGCGGTGTCCTTTTTTGCTCTGCAATTTCTCTGTAAATCTCAGTTCTCTCTGGTGTTTTCAGAACAAAATGCAAAAAAGGGTTAAAAAAGACCTTTAAACCAGTGGTTCTCAACCTGTGTAACCTCGGGATAAAAATTGCAGCAGAGCCCCCTGCTAATGCCCCCCTCCCCACCCCATACCCTCCCCAGCTTCTGCACTGACAGAGGACAATATAACAGGGGACACTGATGGACATTATGTATTCTGAGCCCAGTCTGTGTAATAACATTAATTGTGTATTGTGGGTTGCGACCCACGAGTTGAGAACCACTGCTTTAAACTATACCCAATCTGTAAGGCCTATCTAACCTAATCCTTACACTGAACCCTTAATTTGAAGTTGCTTAACACTTTACATGTACCCCAGCACTTAACCCTTTCGATGCCAATGATGTATGCTGCACGTCGCTGGCAGCAGGCACCTGTAAACAGACTCCCGTCGGCTGTAGCTATGTTTACTAGAGCTGCAGCTAACTATTATTTTCAAAATCGATTAGCCGATTATTAAGTTCGATTAATCGGTTAGAATCGATTTTAAAAAATGGCTCCAGTGATGGGACAATTAGTTTGTATTGAGATTGTAGTCCATCACAGGAGCAAGCTTGGACCGGTGGAAGTAAAAAAGAAAAAAAAAAAAGTGTGGTGTGCAATATAGAGAAATGAAAAGTGTAAAATTATACAGCAATGAATGCAGAATGGCACCGGCTATAGAAGACTACAAATCCCAGCAATAGTACATTATACAGCGCAATGCAGAATACCACCAGCTATAGAGGAATACAACAAATCCCAGCAATAGTACATAATAGCTGGCGGTATTCTAGTCCTGGTATACTATTGCTGGGTTTTCTAGTGCTCCATAACTAGTGGTATAATGGCATTACACCACTGTATAATGTATTATTGCTGTGATTTGTAGTCCTCTATAGCTGGTGGTATTCCGCATTGCGCTGTATAATGTATTATTGCTGGAATTTGCAGTCCTCTATACAGCGCAATGCAGAAAACCACCAACTATATTGAAATACAACAAATCCCAGCAATACATTATACATACAGTGTATGATGTATTGCTGGGATTTGTAGTCCTCTAGAGCTGATGGTATAATATACAGCACAATCCCCCCACACCTGCTCCTCCTTACTTCTCCACGGGTCCCTGTGCCAATCGTGGATGTGGGCGGGCGGTGAGGAGGTGCGGCGTGTGGATCGTGGATGCGGGCGGGTCTGGCAGCAGCGAGCATGAGGTGGGGAGGAGGTGTGGCGCGCAGCGTGTGTGGAGCGGTGAACAGGGCCAACTAATTGGAAGCCGATTAATCGATGATTGAAAAAGTTGACAACTTTTTCAATAATCGATTATGTCGATTAGTTGTTGCAGCCCTAATGTTTACCTGTGTAAAGCCGACGTTGGATTTGCCCTGGAAGCGGTTCTGGTGGCTGAGCAGCTGCCATATCGCTTTAATGGGTCAGTGAACAGTGCCTTGCTTCACAGGTGTCGGCAGGAAGAGAGACCACATCCATTCGCCAATCTCCACCCTGCTGAATGGAGCCGAAAGGGATGCGGATTCCATTACTTCAGGCTCCTCAGCTGTCATTCCACACGAAGCTGGGGAAGAAGCTATTCAAGCTAAATCTGTGCTTAAATAGCTTTGTTGCAGTGGAAAAGTGACACTAGGGGACTAATAGACCCCTAATGTTACCTTAAAGAGAACCTGTCATCACTAATATGCCATCGTGTGATAGCAATGAGGTAAAAAAAAAAAAGAAATAGAATTTTTTTTTTTTTTTTAAGTTAAATCAATTTAAAAATACCGAAAAAAAAGGTAAAGCCCCCATACCAATCTAAAAACGTTGGGTGCACCCACGTAAGAAAACGAGGATTGCGCTACACGTGTGTGCCAGAGTGTGCATCGCTGTGTGTGGCAGAATGAGAGCAATAATTCTAGGACCAATATTCACAGTTAACTGTACAATGTACATGGGCAATTTGGGGTACCATATTTTATCTTAATTTCACGGGCACATGCAATTTTTAAGCTCGGCATGTTGGGTATCTACTCTTCACCACCTCATATTTTATACAAAATTGGGTATTATATTGTGTTTTTGTGAACTAAAGTTAACTTAAGTGTAATTTTTACTAACATTTTGGGCTTGATAAAAAGTTGCGCTAACATCATGCGACGCTGCCAGCTCCTGCACAGAAATAGACATGAATGGGTAAGCCGATTAATCGATTATTGAAAAAGTTGACAACTTTTTCAATAATCGATTATAATCGATTATGTCGATTGGTTGTTGCAGCCCTGATGGGCTGTACTTCTACCACTGGAATAAGGCCCCATTCAAGTCTATGGGATGTTAACACACAGGAATGAGCAGCATCAGACGAGATTTCTACACAGAAACTGTAAACGCCACAGGAGGCTGCTGCCACCAGACAGCACATGGATGTGGGGGGGACTTAGCCTAGAATAGGTTAGGGGGTTAAGGAGTTTGTTTGTTTTTTCCTCTAGAGTGAACCTATCCTTTAACCTGTCCTCTATCATTAAAACCAGAACCCTGAATTTAACCCCTTTAAACACTCCACCTTAACTTAATCCCTAATGCTAATGAAACCCTAAGGGCTTGTTCACACCAAGCGCGGAGCAGATCCGGACCAGAGCAGGTGCAGACCGGATCAAAACTGCGTCCAATGTATTCCTATGGTATTTTGACCTCCAGTTCACATCGCAGCGTGCGGATCCAGACCAGATCCAGACCGGATGAAAAAAATGCGGCAAGCCTTATTTTACCTGCTCTGGATCTGGTGTGGAACGCATCAAAAACGCATCTAAAACGCATCAAAAACGCATCTAAAACGCATCAAAAACGCATCTAAAACGCATCAAAAACGCGGCACAACCCACTACACTGTGTGTGCAGAAACCTGACTGGATCTGGTCTGCATTTGGTGTGAACAAGGCCTTAAGAACCATAGTTATTTTTCAGATGCTTCAATACCAAAATGCACCGATCCACAGTTTCCCCTATGCTACTTAACAGCAAAGTAGGTAAACTCTAATAAAGAAACTGGAAACACTTTCTAGATTAATTGCAACGCTCAGAAACAGTTTATTTTTTTCTCTTTAAACAAAGTAAAATACACTTTAGATATTAGCAAACAATATTCTACCCGGTCACAGGTTATCTTTAACTTCTCTAAGGCAACTATTCTCCTTTCCACATGCAAAGTAATCACATGTGATTCATAGCTCTGACCTTTATCTGCAAGGAGGTCATATGTCATGTGATAAAAGTGCTGTTGCTGGTTGTCACCTGCCCTTTACACATAGCCCTGCCCCTGGCTGTTTATCCATATGCAGAGCTTAACCCCTTCACTTAACTAGTAAAAAAAAAAAATCAAGATAAAATGCAAAGCTCTCTAAAACCAAGTTAAAGCAGATTTATGTTAAAAATAGTGCTGCAACTAATGATTATTTTCATAATCAATTATTTGGCCAATTATTTTTTCGATTGATCGGATAAAAAAAAATTAAAATACCATCCTGAATTTAAATTAAATACACAAATTGAGTGTTACAAAGCTTACTTCAGAATAAAACTGCATGCACAATTTTTTGCAGTTGCACCACACTGGAACGCACGGGAGGCGGGGTTGGGGTGCCATTGAAATGAATGGCACCACAATGTACCTCCCGCACCAAAATTTGTCAGGCCAAAGCTGAAAATTACTTTAGGTTTTTTTTTATAATTGGGGGGAGGGTAACAATTTTTTTTTTTAACCATTTTTAAATCATTTACATTTTATTTTTTTACTGTTAAGGGCTTTAGGGCAGTGGTTCTCAACCTGTGTAACCTCAGGACCCACATCTGTCCCTGGTCATTAAGTCACGACCTAAGTCCCACTGCAATAGAACGCACGGCTTTAGGATACCGTGCGTTCCGGTGCGGGTGTACGAACTGTGGGTGGGAGGTGTGTTTGGGGTACCATTCATATGAATTGCAACACAACACACCTTCCACACCAGAATGCATGGTAGGTACGATTGCGTGGTACAGTGGGTTTATTGCCCGGTACTATGCGGTTAATGCACTGTACTAGTGTGAATTGAGAACCAAGGCTTTAGGGGAATATCAGGGGCCCAAAAAAAACCCTAAAAAACAAATACATACCAAGTATACAAAACACATGCACAAATAATGGAATTAGGCAAACATTGTTCTTTAGAGAAGGTCTTCAAAGCAAGTTACTGCTTTCAAGAGGCAGAATATTTACTACAGTCCACCATCAAGAGAAGCCGGAAGAGCAGCATATGGTTTACACAATAAATCAAGAAGCAATGGCAAAAAAAAAAAAAAATGTAGTAATAATTGAAGTACTGAATATTAGTTAAAAATATATAGCTCTTTCGGTGGAGTCTGCAAAGTCACTACTTCTGTTGAGAAACGTTTCTTCCAAGGGTATGCTGTGTGTGGTTAGAGGAAAACTTTATGTTGCCCATAGCAGCTTTTAAATGCCATTTCTGCAATCCACATCTGAAAATGGTTAACTGGTTGCCATGTTCTTGCTGGCGCAATCTTCATTCATAGAATGTCTTAAAGAAAAGCCTGAGATGCCTATATCAGCTAGAGGCTTCCATTCACTTCTAAATCTACACTGTAAAAATGACAGCTGAAACATTTCTGATTGCTATGGGTAGTGCATGCAGTTCTCAATGGGTAGTGCATGCAGTTCTCAACAACGCTGGTCATACACTAATATTTTCTTCGTTCAACCCGCGGGCTGAACAAAGAAAATATTACAGATTCCTCCATCAACACTTACGAGCAAGGAATCTACCGCTGTTTTTCGCCGTCTGCTGTCAGAATACCTGAACAGAGCCGGCAGCTCATTGACTGCCTCCCCGTTTTGTTTGAAAATTTTCCAACTGGCTCCTTCGATCAGCTGAGTGAATTTTGTCTCATTCACCAAAAACTGGATGAAAATTGTATAGTGTATGTCCTGCTGAAGACTCTAAATAAATAAAACTTTCAAATGTTGTTCAAGGGCAAGTGTACTTTACCTTCCTTCCTCATGCCCACACGGAAGCACTTCTTCAGTCGGCAGTACTGACATTGGTTTCGGTGATGCTGGTCAATCTGACAGTCACGATTTGACCTGTGTGTCACAAATGCAAAATTGAAGCGTGTGAGCCTAGTCAATAAACCAAGTGCTAACAATATGAACAAAAACACATGCTTGCATATCTAGAGTGCAGATCCCTCACAGCTGTCAACTGATAAATAAATTACTTTGTTGCTTATTAAAATTTCATAACATTCACTTTCGCAATAATGTCCCAATTTTATACTAGGGCACTCATTTGTTGCACACCTCGCAAGTAATGGACAAAAAACATAAAAATAGATGCATTGGAATCACGAATAAGATTTAGTGTGAAAATTCAAAATAACTTCCTAGATAGTGACCAGTAACAGTTTATTAACTGATGATCCTGTCAGTAGGTACATTATTTTTCTACAATTTGTTTTATAAAAGTGGCCTAAATGTGGCTTGTACTGCATCAATAAGTCAATATGTTCTCTTTAAGCCTGGGAACTTATTAGGCTGACTGAGGTTCCTTAGAAACAAAATCGTCCATTAAGGACTTGTGGCTTCCCAATTCAGAGGGAACCTCTGCAGCAGAAGGCAATATAGCAGCTACAGCTGCAGGTATGTCAGATATTGAGCCTGAAAGGGAAGGTGGGGAAGCACACTTAAAGCCTCCCCAAATTCCTTTATACTTGCATTACCTGAGCTCCATCGCAGCTCTTTGCACCTCCAAAGCCAGCATTAATTTAGGTGACAAGTGATGGTCCTAGCAGGTCATAAGCTCCCCCATAACCTTTTCAGAAACACATCACTTTGACCCCAGTCCCAAAGACAGTGGAAACCAAAGCATATACCACAGCAGAAGAACACACAAGAACATACAATCTTAATGATGGGATCTCAGCCCAGAACCCCAGCATTTTAAAGCTATAATAATGCAGTATATTTTGTTGTCAGGCTGGAGAACGAACTGCAGATTTTCCAGTTTTGCACTACATGTCAACTTGATATGTAAACAGTGTTCTTCCTAAATTGGCTCTTTTATAAGTGATATATACATGGTTGTATGTGAGGGGCAGTAGAATACTACCAACCATCCTAGCTGCCCGTGTGGTTTGGGAACATTTTTTATGCTTTTTTATTTTATTTTCCTCGCCTATATTTGCAAAGCTGTTGGGCAGAATGAGTCACAAACTATGACTTCAGGATTACTGTTCCTTCCTTATCATTGGTAATTAGTGTAACAATAAACTTTACTGCTACTTCTTTATCACCTACTGAGCACCAAACATATATATTATACTAATAATGTATGCACTGAAACTTGCATCTGCTGAATATTTATTGTATTTTTATCCTTCATACTTCTAGAAGCTGCATGGTGTAAAGTTAAACTTAATACCTTGATTAAACACAGAATCCTATAAATACATATATACAGAGATAACCATGTATAATATTTATATAATTGTTTAATGCTTCTTCAGAAAATGCAAACTTAAGAGTAACTTCACATTCTCATTGCTGTACATGGGACTATCCCAGGGAAATTTTACTGCAAATAAAAACCTGACAAGAGGCTCTAACATGTTTCTGATAAATAATAGGGTTATTCACAAAAGGGTGAAGAGTTTGGAGAAGACAGGAGAAGTGAACAATCTAGGACAACTTAGCTGAACTGGAAAGTGAGCTGAATTGGAGAATTTTTCCAAATCAGCTACAGTATTTTGGCCTAGATTGTTCACTTCTCCTGCCTTCTCCAAACCCTTCAACCTTTTGTGAATAACCCTGTAAGTGTTTTGTTGCAGTCTGTGTCTTCCCCTGCAAGATTATATATAACTTCCTGTCACAAAAGGATTTGAGGGGACAATCCTCTGCATTCCTGCTGTGGCCATTATGAGGAGCTCTTATTCTCCGTCAAATGTTGTAATTTAATTTATATTACAAAGAATGCAAGAGGAAGCGCTAGAAGATGCAAAACTCTTGTCAGAATTTTTTTGTTAAAGCTGATCTCACATATATGCACACATATACAATATATATATATACATATACATACACACACACACACACACACACACATATACATTTCATATACACACACACTTTGTTATGCACCTGAAGCCAAGTGACAATGCCTGGATGACGTGGACACCTCCTACTGGCTGTCCAGGAGTGGTCCCCTTCAGAAGAGGAGTCTGCAGCTGTGGGATTGTTGGGCACATCTACAGTGTCCCACACCAGGAAAAAGCACCAGCGAAAGATAAGGGGCCAACTGCAAAAACCAGGCAGAGACATCCAGCCCCCCCATGACACGGGGCACGTGCTGTAGAGCACCCTGAGGTCTCTAGGATGTGCGACGTATCCCAGGAGGCTGTGGGTAACTAAATGCATCCCCTTCACCTAGGCATGAATCCAGGAAGTGTGGGCATGTGTTCCCCATAAAAGGGCATTTAAAAAAATGATTGAAAAAAAAAAAAGGTCTGATGCAAGAGAGGAAGGGGGTAGGAGTGGATTAACAAAGTGTGTGGGGGCAGATGAAGGTCCACTCTACTGCTTCCTGAATTACCTCTCTCTTCATGGGACAAAGAAAATGCTGATGATGATTCATTGTCTAATAACTGGCTGGAGCAGTGAGGTGGCACAAAAATCTGCATTTCATAACCAGGAAAGCAGGGTCGCCTGGCTGTAAAATGTGTAAATTCTAAAGCTTCTATAGTCTGAAAAAAAGGAGTTTCTGGACAATGCTTTTTTACTCCCATAACTGTGCACTTTTCTTTACAATTTTATAAAGAAAATAGTAAAAATTAGTTTTTGTACAGTTCCTTTAAGTGTACATTGAGAAAAATGTGACTATAAATCCATGTGCCAATAATAATTTGTGCAGGAATTGGTATCAGAATCACAGCTAAATCCCCCACCCTTTTTTTTCCCTTTGCCCGCTTTCTAGAGCTGATGTGTGCCTGTTTACGTTGTATCAGTTACAAGCTGAAAGATCATGCTGGTATGTGAAGCACAACAGGAGGAGAACCCCTGCTTTCAAGCTTACTCCGGTCAAAGCAGGAGAGTTAAACATGTTTTGTGTTCTGGCATGCCAAGCAAAAACAGATGCATACAAACTGTATACATTCAGAGCCAGGGTTTCATTCAGAATAATTACACAGCTGCTGTGTGGTGACACTCTGGGAAAGAGTTAATCCTGCAGTCCACGTGGGTTAAGGTAAATAAAACCATACAGGAGATGCGGGGTGGGTCTACACGTTAAATAAACACATTGCAAAGGTCAAGAGTAATAATGTTTCTCTTAACTGGGGCCAGGCCGCCACACAAATTGCACAAGTCACGTTTGATTCCTGTTGTACCCTCCTGACACAGGTTCCTGAGGAATTCCACTGGGATTAATATAGAAACAAAATGTGCCAAAATTCTGCAGGAAAAAAAATGAAATAAAAAAACTAAAAAAGTTTGGTTCAAAGCTGTGCACCTTAAAGAACTCTGGGCAACATTTTTTTATCAACCTTTGCAGTGGTTAGCTGCTCGCTTGTGTCTAGGTTGAAAAGGAAGAAAAAAAAAAAGTTATACTTACCTGAACCTTAGATCTGGCCAGCTGTGACAGCACTCCCTTCAGCCTGTCTCCGCCTCCACTGCAGTGATGATATGTCACTCGGCGTTCTATACATGGTGTACAGAACGTGATAGCTCAGGGACCTTGGGCTGCTGCAGCGGAGAGGCTTTAGGGACAGGTCTAAAAGCAAGCCGGCTCAGAGGATCACGTGAGTATAACTATTTTTATCCCTAGACCAGACCAAGCAGTTAACCCTTGCAAAGCAGGGGTAGTCCCACTATACGAGAGTTAATAACAAATATTATCCTCATGACGGAATAAATGTCAGTTAAAGTACCGCAGCGCTGAATACTGAAAAATGGCCTGGATGGGAAGGGGGTTTAACACCGCGGATGTCAACTGGTTAAAGACAACCCGTCAAACAAGAATATTGAGGGCGTGTTCACACCATGTTCGGATCAGACCTGCAAACGCGGTACAGTGGTTATTTGACACATTCGACGCGTTCCGGTACTTTTTTTAGCTTAAAATTGGCTTTTAGTCCAGTGCATTTGCATGTCTTTTGGTGCGTTCCAGAACAGAAAAGAATAGTACATGCAGCATTTATTTCCCCGCACCAGAAATTACTGCACTGGTGTGAACAGAGACCAGAAGTACCATAGGAATACATTGGGATGCATTTCAAGTGCGGACATAAAACATTCTGGTCCAGACATGGTGTGAACAAGCCCTTAACCACGCTAATCCCAATTAAGGAAGCAGAAGGTACTGCTTATACAAAGTACAAAAAATGCTAAAGCAAACAGCCGACGCTGTCAGAACATACCACCCTTAGGGCCGGTTCATACCACTTACAGTGCATTCCAGCATGGTTTGTGCCCCGAATGCACTGGATGGAATAAACCAATCCTTCCGCTTTTCATGTCAATGGCACCGCTGATGCACCTCTTGTATGGAGTATGCATGCATATTTCTTGCAATTGCATTGAACACAGGGCATTGTTGTAACACACATTCTGGTGCGGGAGATGACAC
>NW_017306451.1:318239-361679 GCF_000935625.1 Nanorana parkeri | reverse complement strand
CAGTGGATTCCGTGCATGACCCGTGCCGAAACATACTGGATATGGTGTGAACCGGCCTTTATAACATTTTCCTTCTGTCCTAAATGTGGAGAACAATTTAGTACAGACATTTATATAGTCCTGTCCATTTACACAGCACTTTACATACAATTGATTAACATTAGTCCCTTCCCTCAAGAAGCTTACAATCTGAGGTCCCTATCTCACAAACAGGGTCAATTTAGGCAGGAGCCAATTAACCTACCAGCATGACTTTGAAGTGCGGGAGGAAACCAGAATACCTGGAGGGAAACCCACACAAGCACAGGGAGAACATGCAAACTCCTTAGATCCAGATAGCGTCCTGACCGAACCTGGTTTCAAATTGAGGACCCAGTGCTGCAAAGCAGAAGTGCTTACCACTTAAGCTACTATGCTGCCTGGCCCATCCCAAAATTCAATACCTGATGCTAAAGCAACTTACCAGTAGGTTCAGGCAAATGTCATGTGCAAGGCATATGTATATTTATACAAACTCTTTATTTTACATAACCACTATACTAGAGCTTTACATGGTGCTGCAGGGGACAACGTTCTAAAACAGGGATTAGCCGATTTATTAAGTTAAATATTTTGTTACAACAGTTAAGTTTCATACTTGCTACAGGTTCTCTTTAAAATCATATAAAGCATATAAAGCTTTGCGTGCTTGGGGAGCTCCTGAACCTTAGTATAGCCTTGTTGTAATTCTTGACTTTGTCTCAACTCAGAGCCCTGGCACACCTCAGTTGGTATCATAGACTGCTCTCTATCAGCTGCTGAAGTGCCCACATTGTGGAATGCTAAGGGCCTGTTCACATGATATCAGGTCCTGATCGGCAGACGCAGTGCTACTGATGCAGTGTATTTTGGCCGCGTTTTTTTGCTGGAGTGGGGCTGTCAGTAGGTTAGCTGGAGTGCAGTGCGTTTTTGAAGCGTTTTGCGTTTCCTGACCGGACAAAATGTGACATGCAGTATTTTTTCTGCCGTAACCTGAACGGACTGCGTACGTGAGAACTGTAGGCCATAAAACACATAGGAATACATTGGGATGCATTTTTAGTGCAGGAGCGTACGGATCAGGTCAGCACAGAAAACGGACGTCGTGTGAACAGGCCCTAAGGAATGGCCCAAAGCTGCACGTCTGAAGTTTGTACCCGGATTCAGGGGCTCTCTAGATGCTTTAAGTGGTTTTGAAAGGTACAAGGCATTCTGCGGTTCCTGCCTACTTTTTGGGACTTATTTTAAGTGTGTTATTTTATTAAAAGGAAGCTCTCCCTCTCTGATTACAGCCTGCAGTAGAAGATCACCATTGATATGTTGCTGCACAGCTGCATAGAGGATCTTGATCAAATGTCCACTGAAAGCTACATTTTAAAAAAATCCCTCCCCAGATTAATCTCCAAGGTCCAAACAATCGGATCATCGACATAACATTTCTGTCTAACAGAAATGAACACAGTGTCATTCGGATTTCTTGCAATCACAAACCTTTGAAGAAGTCGTAGTTGTGCTAATATGTGCCCTCGACAACCTGACCTCATCCTATCTTAATATTATGCTAACAGTTTACACAAACGCATTTTTTTCCCTGCTTGCATTGCAATGTAGCATCAAAAGGGGAATAAAGCTCTCCTAAAGTAAAACGCATATGTGCACTTTGTAACTGCGCTGCCTGAACATTGGCTTTATCATTCCACTGTTATGTAGAAGTCACATTTACATGATATAGTTTTAATTGGAAGACTTTGATGGGGTAAATATGATATTAATATACCATATTAATAAAGTGCACAAACTACGTAAATGTTCCAAGCAAAAAATTACAGGAAAATGTATTTTTTCCCTAATTTTTCACTCTTTCCAAAAATCTAAGACAAAAATATATTTATGCAAATCAAACTAAAACACATCTCTGCAAAAAACAATGTATACTACATTAGAGTAGGCTACATATGCTAAAGGACGTAACGTGTGGAACCAAGATGTCTCTGAAACAGATTAAACCCCCCCCTCCCCCCCAAAAAAACGCTCTTCAATGAAAACCATCATAAATCAATAGTCTTTCTCATTAAATCTATGTGAAGTTCTAGGAACATCTCAAAGTCCTGTGCAAGTCAACTTTACCATCTTCGATCTTATAGTTCTAATGTGTTTTTCACTGAATTAAACTTCTGCTTATGTATGTTTCACGGATATATGTTCATTGTGAATTACAAAGTGAAATTTCTCAACCAAAATCATGTCCTGCAAAGAATGGACTCCATTGAAAAATGTTAAAAATATAAAATAGGATTTCACTAGTTTCAGTCATCACGAGTATGAATGAACAGCCATCAACTTCTTCAAATCGAGAACAATGTTTTTTTTATTGTTTATTGAATTTTGCATAGAAAGAACAAATACAATATAACAGACGTAATCTTAACACCGGACAGAGCCAGAGGTACCACACTTAGTAACAAGGTGCAACAGAAAACCATAAAACATAGCAGAACATACTACATAGTAGGGATGTCCCGATGCCACTTTTTCAGGCCCAAGTACAAGTACTTCCCCTCATGTACTTGCCGATACCAATTACCGATACTTTTTCTTAAAGAGACAGGTGACTTTAAATGATCCATAGTACAACTACATGTTATGTACTATGGATCATGATTTAACCTATTCATGTTAGCAGTGGAGAATTGAAAATCTATTGTTTGAGTGTAGTGGAGGTTTGTGCAATATATATGTACTACATATACATTACACACGTCCAGTACACTCCAGCGATAGATTTACAGCCAGCCCCGTCCTAGCTTCCCTCACTTACAGTTTCACTCCGATCCGTTGCCTCACGCGGTGCCTCTTGTAGTCGGCACTGGGCAGGATCGCGTCTCGGTGCTCAGCTTGTGGGGGGCGCTCACAGTTCTGCCCTGCTAACATGAATAGGTTAAATCATGATCCATAATACACATACAGCACATACGTCCAGTACACTGCAGTAATAGAGTTACAATTATCCCCTGCTAACATGAATAGGTTAAATCATGATCCATAGTACATAACATGTAGTTGTACTATGGATCATTTAGCCCATTCATGTTAGCAGAGGGTCATTGTAAATCTATTGCTGCAATGTACGGGACATTTGTGCTGTACATATAGTACAGTACATATAGATATACAATTCTGCACTGCTAACATGAATGGATTAAATGATCCCTAGTACAGGGCTACATACAGATCATTTAATCCATTCATGTTAGCAGTGCAGAATTGTATATCTATATGTACTGTACTATATGTACAGCACAAATGTCCCGTACAGTGCAGCAATAGATTTACAATTATCCTCTGCTAACATGAAGGGGTAAATGATCCCTAGTACAGGGCTACATACAGATCATTTAATCCATTCATGCTAGCAGAGTATAATTGTAAATGTATTGTCTGCACTGTATTAGCAGGGTGTACTCTATATGTACTTTATATGTAGTACATATAGAGTATATACTGTTAATACAGTGCAGACAATACATAATTGCTTAATAGAACCCCCCATCTGCCCTTACTCACTGTGCCGGAGAGAGCAGGGACGAGTCAGTGGCAGCGCTGGTCCAGTGGGAGTAGTGACGCGACACTCGGCGAGGTAAGAAAAAAAAAAAACATAGCGCAAGCTTCGGCGCTATGTATCGGGGCATTTTGACAAGTACTTGTCAAAATGCCCTGTATCGGGCCCGGTTCCGATGCTAGCATCGGTATCGGGACATGTCTACTACATAGTAATACCAAAACACCCCAACCTCCAAGAACTGCGTGTCACCCAGAAAAAGACCAACGTAATGAGATAAAAGTTACTCAAACCATGGGAGGCATAAGGAGCAACAGAAAAGAAATAGTGGACTACCAGGCATATCCACTAACCAAGAGTGGCAGTGCTAAACAATGTCAGAACCAATCCCAGGATATAAAGTTTGTCACCATCAGTCGTGACATCCACCTCCAACCAGCTGTCCCTAACCTTGGAAAATTTAGCTAAGCATTTTCGGCTTTTGTAAGCAGCTTTGTACAAATAGATAGAGGCATTAACCAATCTCTTCCATTGCAGGACCGTTGGCGGTGCAGTTCTCCCCTAGTCTAAAATCCAGAATCTTTAACTGAGAAGAGTCAATGTCTCTGAAGAAAAATAACATTTCAATGTTGCTGTTCTGTTTAGTAGAAAGCTTATACCTAAAAGCAGATGTGCTCGCTTTCATAAGCTGCAGAGGTCTCCTAAAGTAAAACTAAAGGCTCCTTGATCTAGTTACCATGTAATGCACATGCCTCGAAAAAGTAAAGATACAGGCAACATTTTTCATCCCACTGTAGTACAAGCAGGACCAGCATCGTTGTCACAGAAATCCGTTTTATGTGGACTTCACTAGCTGGATCAACAAGTATCTGAGGGAGATCTGTAATCATAGATGCACTTATAATTAAAGTGACACTAAACTCAGGAGTTGAATCTTAAAAATGCATTCAAGCACCCTAAGGCCCTTTCATACGAGCGGTCTGATCAGGTCCGCCTGTCAGTTTTTCAGCCAGACCCGATCAGACACTCTATGCAAGTCTACGAGCAGCCAAGTTTAAATAGACGAGCGTCCGTTTGCACCCGGTTAGCCCCAGCACCGTCCAGTAAAACAGAAGGATAATTGATCCGTTTCGACGGACCGGATCGTGCTGGACCAGAGGTAATCTGATGTAAACGGACGCATGCCCGTTTATTTTAGATTACCCATAGGCCGACGTGGGGTCCGGCACTTTCAGTTTTGCGATGGAGGAAAAAAATAAGACACAGATGTCACAGCCACTCCGTACTACTCTGATCAGAGTGCCGACACTGTCCTTCCTTCTGGGGGGTGGCTACTTTTTTTTCCCCATGGTCCCTGTGTGTGTTGTAAAGTATTTATCACCAATTTGTATTGAGATTGTAGTCCATCACAGGAGTGAGCTTGGAGTGGTGTCTACTTTACAACACACATAGGTACCATGGGAACAAAAGTAGCCACCCTCCAGAAGGAAGGACAGTGTCAGCACCAATTCAGAGATGATTTGAGGATCTATAGCCAAGTGATACACAAATAAGATACAGTTTTGTTAATAGCTAAGGTACTTGAATGTATTTTTGAGATTTAACGCCCGTGTATAGGGTCACTAAGTGCTGCAGCACATATCTTTTTCATTAGAGGCCATAGCTCTTCTACAACATGGATGAGGTTTCCAGAAGGATTTCACCGCATGTAAAAATCCACACAACAGAAAAATGGTTGTTATAAGTGTTGAAAGGCAATAAATGGAAGGATAGCCTGTAAAGGACTATTGCTGACAATTTTTAGGTTTTTTAAAATTAATTTAGTTTGAAATTAGAAAAGTATTACACTATGAAACTGGCAAAAATTGGTAAATTTCAGTACTGTAGAGCCTATAACGTCTAGTCTCTTCTTAATACAACCGGAACTGTAAAGGCTGTATTATAAATAAGTCCCATGTAGAAATTCCACCTACGCCTAGGTGTGAACCAGGCCTTAGTATGTTAGCTGCAGTGCAGTGCGTTTTTGATGCGTTTTGGACGCGTTTGCGTTTCCTGACCGTTTCCGGACCTGACAAAATGTGACATGCAGTATTTTTTCTGTCGTAAGCTGAACGGACTGCGCACGTGAGAACTGGAGCCCATAAAACACATAGGGATACATTGGGATGCATTTTGAGTGCAGCAGCGTACGGAGCCGGTCAGCACACAAAACGGACGTCGTGTGAACAGGCCCTTAGGAGAACTATGGGGGAAAGCCTTAACCCCATAGTTCTCCTTTAAATTAAACAAAGTAGACTATCTGTTCCACATCATGGTCATCAGATCTTTGATCTCTTGCAGAGCTATGGTCTTCAGGAAAATCTTTATAATCTAGCACTTTCAGGTGTCAGATGCCTGTGTTCCCCTCCTACCAGCGGCTAGAACCAGTACATGTGGGGGCAATGCAAGATTCCAAATTCTAGAAGCAATAGATATACATTAGATGTAGGATTTCTGGCACAGGTAGTGGGAAAGGCAAGGGTTAATGCTATTTTTGCAGGGTTTTTTTTTGTTTTTTTTAAAATGGTGACTACGGTAGGTCACTTTAAGTCAAAGAACCACGGTTACCTCTGATATGTTGCAACACCTCCATAAATCATTGGCAAATGACAGATGTCAACAGATGCATTTTCAAGTACACAATGCATGTATTATCCACAACAAAAAGCCAGCAGCACACCACAGTGGAAATATTGTTAATGTCCTTTTTATTGAGCATGTGGTTACAGAATTAAAAATTAAAAAAACACATTTGGGTCACATTTTTGCCCTGATGAAGGGACCCTGTGTGGCCCCGAAACGTTGGCTACTGTGATATATGTGACCAGTTATACGAATAAACGGACATCGTTATTTGAACGTCATCTACTGGGTGCTCGTGATCCTTGCTTTTTTTACTGCTTGATGCACACGGCGCCATCCGTGATTGTCATTACGAGCACCACCATTGCGATTTGGCCCCGAGACGCTGCAAGGAGTGCAGGGGGACTTACTGTATTCTAGAATAAAAAGACCAGACTGACGCATTTCAAACCTGATATCTACATCACGACTTTAAATAATCGCACAACTGGCAACAGATTAAGAAATACGTTGACATTTTTTTGACCTAAAATTATCCTTGGCCTTAGCTAACAGCTTGTTAAGGACCAGTTATGGGTCAAAATGCGTAAGTCTGCTGTTTAATGTTCAATATAGATACCATAATTCAAAGCAACAGCTAAAGCCCACTAGAGCTGATCACAGCAGACAATTCTTTTTATTCTGTCACCACATGTACAATAAATATGTAAAACCAAGGACATTTGCTTTGTGGAATGCATCCAGCATGTCGTTAAGTTTAAATATCTAAATCTTAAAACAAAAATGTAGAATTAACTGCATTTCTGACAAGCCAATTATTTTCTGTACTTGCTGAAAATGTTCTCAGATTGAAGAATGAAAACTAATGAAACCTGCACATTCAAATCCCAACTCCAGGCTGGAGAACCTTTCCAGGATTGTATCAGTTAGGCCCCATTCACACGTAGCGATTTCCACCGCAATATCGCGCATTTTTGCCGCGCGATATCGCGAGAAGTCGCCGGCTAATGATATTCAATGGAGCTGTCTTAGCTCCATGTCGCGGTCGCTTCTACATGACTCTTTTTTCGGCGGATTTTGCGCGATTTTGCTTTTTTCTAATGGAGCCCGACGGAGAAGGTCGCGCTACCGTCGCTGGATCGTCGCCCCGAAAGTCGAGCTATCCCGGCCGCTGCAAAAGGTATGTCGCTACGTGTGAATGGGGCCTAAACAAGCCTTAGTTTCACCTGCAATTATGCAGGCTCACAGCAGCGTCTTAAAAACAAGTTTGTTTACATGCCTAATTAGCACAGTTCCTGCTGTACGTCCAGGCCGCTTCGCTACCAGTACTGCGGGTATTCCGCTCCAAGCTTGCTCCTGTGATGGACTACAATCTCAATACAAACTAGAAGTCCCATCACTGGAGCCATTTTTTCAAATGTATTTTATTTTTTATCCGATTAATCGAACTTAATAATCGGCTAACTAATCGATTTTGAAAATAATCGTTAGCTGCAGCTATAACTGCAGGCATCATCGACCCCAGCGCTGCAATCGCATCTCTGTAACCCCCTCTACTCCAAGTCATTCACAAAACAGAACTTGCACCCATTTGCTTTGGGACTGGCCAGGAGAAGGGTTTGGAGATGCGGCTGCAGCGCTGGGGTCTAGAAGACCTTCAGCACTTACAACCAGAGTGGCCTGGAAGTACAACAGGAGCTTCACTAATCAGGCATGTAAACAAACTTGTTTTTAAGATGTTGAAGAGAGCCTGCATGAATGGAGATTTGTAGGTAAGGCAAGACAGATTGTATTTCAGCCGATACCTGTTGAATCAGCCAAAATTCAATCAACATGTGGTCCTGTTGGCACCACCTGGTTTCGTAAGAAGTAATTTTTTTTTACTTTTGTCGAAGGAGCTGGATAGAAAATTTTTGGCCTAATTGCAGCTTTAGCATATCAGCTGCAGTCACTGTTTTGGGTATTCTGACAGTGGTGGGCACCAGCAGGGAAGATTCCCTCATCCTCTCTGTTCAGTGTGGATGGGGGGGAATTGAGCAGTTCTTTCTTGCTCAGCCTGCAGGGTTGAAAAAAATACACTACAAGTGTATTGCCAGCTTATGGCATGTTTACTGATATACACTTGAAAAAATTATCCTGCCCAGAGTTGAGCTTTAAGATCGATCTCTCTCTCTCTCAGGGTGCTGCGACACATTGGGATGTCCTTCTGGCTTCCTCAGGGGCACCTAAAAATTGTTTCTTTTGCCTGGTGCAGGCAGACTGCCCACTAGCACCATGGAAACTAATGACACTAACCCATGGAGGGTAGGTTTCATTCAGAGATGGATTCGTTACATGGGGTCCCCCCTTAAAATCCATACCAGACCCCTATCTGGGATAAGGGTCTGGTATAGATTTTGGAAGGTTCACATGTAATTTTTTTTGTATTCATTACATTTAAGACTGGTGTGGCTCGAAAAATTTTGCATACTTTCAAAAGATGACGTGACTGGAAAAAAAGATTGAGAAAGCGCGAATATATATTGTTTTTAGATACATTTGAATGCATTGTACTATTTTAGACATCACAAGGTACAAGAACGGGCACTCACCTGCAAGTGTAACTGAGGTTTCTCCGAATACTCCTCTTAAAGAAACTCTTGCACCCTTCGCAAGTGAAAACGCCGTAGTGCTTGCCGCTGGATTTGTCGCCGCAGACCACACAATCCACCTGGATGCCGGGCCTCTCCTCGTCCCCCTGCTCGGGGTCACTGATCCCTCCGGGTGGCGACGCTTCATCCTCTTCCGAGTTTCTGGGGTAACCTTTCCCCATTCCATTAGTGTCTCCGTTGGGGTCTCCCCAGCCCCCAGACACCATGGCCATACCAGCACCGAAGCCAAAACACGTCAAGAATTTCGCTCTCGGAAGCGCTTTTAAATTGGCGCTGGACCTCTAGCTCCCTACGACACCTATTTACAGCTTAATTTCCTTTTTTTACCTGAGAGTGCTGAAATCTAGCAAATGAGGGTGAATGGGTACCAGGAGAAAAGTGAAGGTTGGGGAAGGGGAAATGTTGTGGGCTTATCCTTTCCTGAGAGGGAGGTAACAGAGGTCAGACATGTGGCAGCACTTTTGCCCTTCTTGTTTGGACTGCCTGGGTTACAGAACAGGACAGACCAGTTGTGTGAGAGCGAACAGGTAACAGAATGGAATGGAATACAGCAGCCCTCGGGGGTGTTTTGGAGGGGGGGGAAGACAAGCTGCTGCATAACACACAGGGCACAGAGAGGGACAATACGCTGACTGAAAAGTGACCCCAATAAATCTTGTGTGCGCCCCTTGTGAGGTAATGAGGGGAGTTAGAGAAGTTGTCTTCTATCCCCGTGTAGCAGCCCGGGATATAAGCCCCTTGTGTGTACTGAGGGGAACAGCGAGCCTCGCCGTGTACGGAGAGCTCAGTGCCGGTGTGCTGTGAAGAATGGCCGCCCTGATACGAGGTGAATGGTGTGTGACCCGAAGCGGGAGTAGGTTAGGCCCCCCCTGCGGGGTACAGTTACCCAGAGAAGCCCTTGCGCGCTCGCCCCATGCCCGGTCCGGAGTGCGGCCGATGGGAGCGGAGAGGGCGGAGAGCTGGGGCTTCTCCTACCATGTGACACTGGAGAGGAGGGGTCCTGACCAGAGGAGGGACCCGCCATACCGAGGACGCTGATATCCTGTCTGTGTGGACGGCACATGATTGATGGCCCTGTCCGTACAGCTAGCCGCCAACACATGAGGGCACGGCGCGCTGTACACAAGGGGGGCAAACTGTTGCTTCTAACGTTGGACGTGTAGTCATAATATGTTCAACATGTGATTGCATTTCCATTTATTACACCGTGTATTCTCAGTAGACCATGCTGTGCCTTGGTGACAATTATTACCACAAATTACAATACTTAGACCACAATCACACCTGCGCCATTGGTAAACGCGCACTTTGGCAGACATTTGACAGAAAAGCGGCAAGACGCAGAACACGCGTTGCCATTCATTTCCAATGGCACCCCAAATGCAGCCCGGGAAGACGTGTTTTTGCACGCATTAAAAAGCACACAAACAGCAAACGTATTTCATTTCACAAAATTTGGTACGTGAACTTTTTTGTTGAGCGTTAGGGCCCCATTCAACTCACAGGAACTGACCCGAGCGTGTGCAAAGGTGAATGCAGGCTAAGTCCCTATTCACACCTGGGAGTTTTGGAGCTTTTAAAGCTAAGCGCGACAAAACGCTCAAGACAAGCAATCCCATTTATTTATATGCTCACACCTGAGCGTTCTGTAGCAAACAGAGAAACGCCCTGTCGGTAGAAAAAGTACACAAGCTACTTTTTTTGGTAGATTACAGCGCTATTTGGTCTCATAGACTTCAATGGGAAACTTTGCGTGCATAACCGCTTGAAGCGTGCGTTTCCAGGCATTACCAGTTGAAGTCCATGGGACCAAAAAGCGCTGTAATCTGGCAAAAAGTAGCTTATGTACTATTTCCCGTGACTGGCGTATTTCTGCTTGTGACGAAACATTCCGATGTGAACAGGGGCCATAGAAATGAATGGGATTCCTTAAAAGAGAACTACGGGGTAAGTGTTTTTCCCCATAGTTCTCTTTAGGGTCACGGGAGGACATATACTAGCGTCCTCCCGTGACCCAAAGCTCAGTATATCGCCAGGTACAACTCGCGGTATACTGAGACCGCCGCAGCCGGAATGGATCCTGACATTACTGTTGAGATCCACCCAGCTGCGTGATTGACAGCTGGCTCTGCCTATCTAGAGGCAGAGCCAGCTGTGCCCGCCCCTCCCCCGTCCGTTCCGCCAGTCAGCGCTGGAGGATCAGGGAGGTGAGCAAGCAACATTATGTGTTCGCTCACTTCCCGATCTATAGAGCCGACCTGTGACCGTGTCATTGTCACACGTAAGCTCAAACTATGAGGATGAGTGATTTTCACTTACCTCATAGTTCTCCTTTAAGCGTTTTGTTGTGCTTAGCTTTGAGAGTGACAAAATACCTAGGTGTGAACTGGCGAATTAGATTCACACCAAGCCCAGTTCACCACTACTAGATACTAGAATAAGGCCCCTTTAACAGAGGCGGTCTGATCAGATACGCCCATCAGTTTTTCAGGCGGACCCGATCGGATGGCCAGTGCTAGTCTATGGACAGCCATGTGTAATGGGATGGGTATCTGGTTACCCCCGAATCTGGCCAGGTCCAAAAAAACAAATGGAACATTGTTCCATTTCGACAGACATGATTGTGCCTGGATTGAGGGTAATCTGATGTAAACAGCCCTATTCTGCTTCAAAATTTACCTTTCTGAGCTTCGGACGTCTGAGTGTTCATGTGCGAACAAGCTCAACTAAAAAGCATGGCATTTTGGTTGTTGAGCAATTTGGAGCTTTGAGCTTTAACCCCTTAAGGACAAAGGCCTTTTTTAAATTTTTTTGTTTACATGTTATAATCCACATTTTAGGCCTGAAAATTACTTAATACCCCCACACATTATATATTTTCTGAAAGCCAAGACCCTGTAGGATAAAAGTGGTGGCAGGTGCAAGTTTTTATGTTGCACGAAATTAGCGCTAATTATTATCAAACCCAAAAATCTAGTGAAAAATGTACTTAAATGCCCCAAAACACAATAAAATACCAATTTATAAAAGATAAAGTTACAACGAGTAAAGAGATACCCAACATGGGTAGGTTAAAAATTGTGTGCGTCCATAAAACTGCAACAGAATTCAGTACCCCAAAAGGTCCATAGATGACCCTTTAAAAGCTCCTACAAGTCACTAGTTCAGAGATAAGCATAAATATTGGCCCTAGAATTAGAGATGGGCAAAATGGTTCATCTGCATGAGCGCTCCTCAACGGATCGCTCACTGAAAAGATCCGGATCTTTTAAACGGCTCATGGTTCACTAAACTGCTCTTTTTACTATAGTAGGAGAGGAAATGAGACGGGTGTGTAGTTTGAGGGAGGGGACTAGATTTATTTTAAAAGTAAAACCATTGCTTGTCTGTTATGCAGAACCAGCTATGCGGGACTACAAGTCCCAGCAATACATTATAATAAGAGTCGGCTATGCAGAATACCACCAGCATCCCCCCCCCCACTATAATGTATTGCTGGGACTTGTAGTCCTACATATTTGGTGCTATTCTGCATTGCTGGGAGGGGCTGGCAGAAGCCTGGCTCTCACTCTAAGATGATATTACAGGAGCCGCTCTTGTCTCACTCTCTGCTTCTACATTCCATCCACAGAGCACAGACCAGAAGAACCGTAGCTCATTTTTACTGAGCCACCGCTCTTTCATTCTTCTGAGGGAGCCGCTCAATAGATCCGGATCGCTCATGAGCTACCCATCTCTACCTAGAATTATTGCTCTCACTCTGGCATGTGCGGAGATACCCAACATGTGTAGCGCGATCGTTGTTTTCGTACGTAGGCCCACTCGACACGTGTTTACATGATGATGCATGTGCTTGCACAGTTCAATAGCTTATAGCTAGGCTTCAGGAGCCCAGCAATGACAGCTCAGAGATCGGATGTGATGCAATACGTGTTGCTCCCGGTCCCATAGAACAGGGAGGAGATTGGTGAACGTTCGCCGCTCTCCTCCCCAGCCTCCTGCCAACACCCGAGATGCCGCTCCTGGGCCTGCAGGAGGGGAAGCGGAGCCTGGGAAACACGGCGGGGGTGTCGGATGTGAGGGGGAAACACGGCGGGAGCGGGGGTGGTCACTTTACCGGATCGTAGAAGCGATCTGGCGACAGCTGAGCACCATAATCGCATCTACTGTAAAGCCGGCCGCCAGCTCTACAAGTATGAACGGAGTCCTGGCGACTAATCTTTTTAACCCTTTGAGGAATTAGTGATGGGATTATCCCGTCATGGGTCATGTAGGGGTTAAAAAAGGAGTATGGGGGTAAGAATTTCTCCCCACAGTTCTTTTTAGGGTCACAGGAGGACATATACTTACCTCCTCCCGTTATCCAAAGCTCAGTATATAGTGGGCTCCTTAGACTGTGGATGTGTCCCAAGCAACAGGCCCGCCCCCCGACGCGTTTCATCACCTGACTTTATCAAGGTATGGCTAGGTCTGTCATACCTTGACCTAGCCATACGTTGATAAAGTCAGGTGACGAAACGCGCCGGGGGGCGGGCCTGTTGCTTGGGACACATCCACAGTCTAAGGATTACTGGCTCTATAGCAGACTAGCCAGTTTTTGCGGTTTTTATATGTCATATGCAATGACTCAATAAAGTTTAAACTTTTAATGCACTATGAGCCCTTTGCCTGCTCTCTCTCTCCTCCTCTAAAACTCCTCTTGGATCCAAAACACCCACGCTCGGAGAGACTAAAATTAGGACGTACTCCCGGAAGCAATCCAAAGGGCATCTTACCATCACCAGGGGATTGTTATCATCGGGATACCGACATCTCTTTTTGGGACCAGGACCGAAAGTATACTGCAGGATCCCACGGAAGGACGGAGCAAAGACCATCTCCTTTCAGCCACCACGGTGGAAGAGAAAGCTGACTCCCTCCCGGCATCTGGTGAGTGTAAGCCCTACGGGGACCCATCGCTTCTCCGACACATCATCCCCCAGGATACGATCATCTTGGATATACACATTCAAGTTTTTGCCTCTTTTAGATTGGAGTACTTTTGGACACTATTTAACCTCAAAGTTTAGGACACGTTTATGATACACCACTGCATATCTATCAGCACATCACAGATGATGATAGACGCAGTTATATGTACACTGTAATACAGAAAAAATCAGAGAAAAAATCACGGACACACGGTTTATTGAAGATTTATTTGTTTATTTATATTTAAGCAATTTTATTAGTCGATTTACATTGTTGATTTTTGTTTTGTTTATTCACATATCACTTCAGCAATTTTTATTTCACATTATAAGATGTTCACTTAGAGATATTTATATATATTTTTATACCACTTATTTAATAAGTCATTGTTGGATTCTCACTTCACTCCAGGAGACCCATAGCGCTCACTATTCTAAAACCATATAGTGGGCTCTTGCCCGCGATATACTGAGAGCACCGGAGCCGGGACGGATCCCGACACTACTTTCGAGATCCACCCAGCTCTAGAGGAAGAGCCAGCTGTGCCCACAGTCATCACTCTCTGCATGGAGATGATCGGAAAATTGAGCGAGCATCTGTATGTTTCTGCTCACTTCCTGATCGATAGAGCCGACGTGTGACAGTTTAATTGTCACAGGTTGGCTCTAACTATGAGGATGAGTGGAAATCACTCACTTCATAGTTCTCCTTTAAGCTACAAAGCATTGGGTGTGAATCAGGGCTAACGTTGGCCATACACTGGTTGAAAATTCCAGCAGTGTGTAGCCCAGTCAGGAATGGCTCCTTCAACAAAAGTCAATTGAAAAATTCAGGTCAGTCAGTTCAGTTGAACAAATGTGAAGTTTTGAATCAACGTTTGACAAAAGAGCAAGTCCAAAAATTTCAGCCCAAATTGCGATTGCAGCCAATGATTGTTCAGAGATTCTGGTAGCGGCACACCCATACAATGCAGTAGCCCTTAAGGGAGATTCAGGGGAATCAAAAGGTTTTTTTTTCTGAATGAGAAAAATACTATAAAGCTGGCCATATACTAGTAGATTTTTGTACAAATGTTCATATGAAAAATCTTGCCAGTACATTTGATAATGCCACCAGATGTCATTCGATATTTCATTGGTTTTTCACATTTGATTTTGGAATGAATGGAGTTTCCTAAACAAAAACCACATTCACTGTTACAATTTCATTCCAGAAAAATGTTCCATCCTGCTGTTTGATTTTTTTACCACTACAGTCAAAAACAATCCCCGATATGACACCATTAACTACTGTAAAATTAAATTAAAGTTCTGCCAGCAAACACCAGCTACATGCTAAAACAGAATGTTGTAGCATACAGCTGGTGGGAACCAGTGGTGCAAACAGTCACCTTTTATTGACATGGTTTCAGGGTCCAGTTGCACAATTGAATTACAGTAACACAGGACAATGCACATTAGCCCACATTCACATTTCAGTGTTAGGCAATTTTAACGTATTTTATGTTTTCAAGCTGCAGGCATTTTTGTTTCGGCCAATAGAAAGCAATATCATCTGTGACATCATATATCATCAGCTTCCTTGTTTCTGCTTCCTGGTTGCGTTCCTTTGCTGGTCCTTTCAGGTGAGACTGCAGCTGCGATAGCTCCATAGTTACCCCATGTTGGAGAGTTTTCTGTCCAAGTTGTCTAAAGTGTCAGACCAGGTCTCAGGCACTCATTCTGGCCACAGGGTGTAATATACTTACCTCCACTCGTTCCATGTCAAGCGGGGAGCATTGTCTCTCTCCCAGGTGGGTCATTCAGCTCTTCCTCATTAACAGTGTTAGGGAGGCACTGGCTGTGTTCCTTTGCTGGGTGCGTTCCTTTGCTGGTTGCGTTCCTTTGCTGGGTGCGTTCCTTTGCTGGTTGCGTTCCTTTGCTGGGTGCGTTCCTTTGCTGGTTGCGTTCCTGGTTGCGTTCCTTTGCTGGTCCTTTCATATGAGGCTGCAGCTGCTATAGCTCCATAGTTACCCCATGTTGGAGAGTTTTCTGTCCAAGTTGTCTAAAGTGTCAGACCAGGTCTCAGGCACTCATTCTGGCCACAGGGTGTAATATACTTACCTCCACTTGTTCCAGGTCAAGCAGGGAGCATTGCCTCTCTCCCAGGTGGGTCATTCAGCTCTGCCTCCCTAACAGTGTTCCCCTAAGCAACCCCATCCTCCCCTGAAATCATCAGCTCAGTCAGATTTAGAGTGTGGAAGTCCCCAGTGACTTCAGACTATGCACCATTAATGTGCAGACTTCTAATCCTTGCTTCACAAGGACGATATGCCAGATTATAGATCACTAAGAAGTTATCGACAGACTTAACCAAGCTATCCAACAGATGCTTAGCATTAAGGAGCCAACCACTTCTGACAGTGGCGTCTTCAATCAGCTGGGTATTTGCAGACACAAGCATTTTGCCAAGTTTCTTACTAACCTTCATATTCCATACCTGGGTAGAGGCCGAAAAAAAGAGAGGACTTACACCATTGGCCCAAACACCCCTGGAATGGTGGACAGGGGATGAGAGGACACAGAGTGGCAAAGATACCGAATGTCCAATCTAGAGATACACACTCTGGGGGGTGGATTGGCTGCAAGGTGCTCATGAAGCCATTATTTTATTCATAAAGATTGGAATAAATTGTTCAATATCTTTTTTTGGGGACAATACCAAACTCTGTAGGGCAGTAAATTATGAACACGAGATATCTGCACTTCAACAAGATCTAGATACAATTGAGGCATGTGCTACAAGATAGCAAATGCGAAAAATGCAAGGTTATGCACATGGGAGCTAAGAAAGTCTGCACAAACTGCTACTTAGGCGGTGCTACATTAGGGAAGTCAGACATGGAGAAAGACCTAGGGGTGCTCATAGATCACAGATTTGGCAGTAGTATGCATTGCCAAGCAGCGGCCTGCAAAGCAAACAGGATACTGTCGTGTTTTAAAAGAGGGATTGTAGCAAGGGATAAAAGAATAATACTTCTACTTTATAAATCACGGGTTCAGCCTCATCTTGAGTATGCAGTGCAGTTTTGGTCACCGACCCTCAGGAAAGATGTCCTCAAGCTTGAGATAGTCCAGAGAAGGGCTATAAAGTTAAGGGAGAACTATGAGATGAGTGATTTCCACTCACCTCATAGTTCTAGCCGACCTGTGACAATGACACTGTCACAGGGCGGCTCAGTAGATCGGGAGGTGAGCGAACACATACCAGGTTCGCTCACCTCTCGATCCTGTCACGGCTCTCTGCCGTGACAGGGGTAGGGGCTGGATTCCCCTCTCCCCGCTCCAATCTGGCAGCGCTGACTGGCGGAACTGATGGGGGAGGGGGCGGGTACAGCTGGCTCTGCCTCTAGATAGGCAGAGCCAGCTGTCACTCACGCAGCTGGGCGGATCCTGCCATCTACGTCGGGATCCGCTCCGGCTGTAGCTCGCGGTATACTGAGCTTAGGGTAACGGGAGGACGCTAGTTTTTGTCCTCCCGTTACCCTAAGGAGAACTATGGGGAAAAACACTGACCCCATAGTTCTCCTTTAACTAAAGGGATAGAAGGCCTGAGTTATGAAGACTCCAGCAATTAAACGTATTTACCTTAGAAAAGAGGTGCTTAAGAGGGGACCTTATTGCATCAATGGGGACCAGGGCCGCCGTCAGGGGGGTACCGCCAATACTCATGTAAGGGGCCCGTCCGGGACCCTTACATGAGTATCGGCCGCCGGTGACAAGCGAGGAGGCGGCCAGGCCCCCGCAGTGCAGGAGCTGAGGAGGCCAGGTGAGCAGGTAAGAGGAGCTGGGAGGGAGATGCAGCCCTGTCCAGCCCACCCGAGACCCCTGCAGAGCCCACCATAGAGAGTTTCAGATGGGCTGTGCAGCATCTATGGTGGGCTCTGCAGGATCACTCCCATTTATGTGGGGTCTCAGGTGGGTCCTGCGTCCAGCGCGTCACTATGCCCTACGTCCAGCGCGTCACTAAGCCCTACGTCCAGCACGTCATTAAGCCCTGCGTCCAGCGAGTCACTAAGCCCTGCGTCCAGCGCGTCATTAAGCATTGCGTCCAGTGGGTCACAAAGCCCTATGCCCATCGGGTCACGAAGCCCTGCGTTCAGCTCATCATTAAGCCCTGCATCCAGCGCGTCACTAATCCCAGAGTCCAGCGGGTCACAAAGCCTTGCGTCCAGCGGGTCATGAAGCCTTGCGTTCAGTGGGTCATGAAGCCCTGCGTCCAGCGGGTCACGAAGCCCTGCGTCCAGCTCGTCATTAAGCCCTGGTTCCAGTGCATCAATAAGCCCTGCGTCCAGCGCATCATTTAGCCCTGCGTCCAGTGGGTCACTCAGCCCAGCGTCCAGCGCATCACGAAGCCCTGCGTCCAGCGGGTCACGAAGCCCTGCGTCCAGAGCTGTGATGTGACTGGGGGGGCATTAGAGTGTAAGCTCCTCTGTACAAAGACTGATGTGACTGTGGGGGAGACATTAGAGTGTAAGCTCCTCTGTACAGAGACTGATGTGACTGGGGGGGCATTAGAGGGTAAGCTCCTCTGTACACAGATTGATGTGACTGAGGGGGGCATTAGAGTGTAAGCTCATCTGTACCGTGACTGTGGGGGGGACATTAGAGTGTAAGCTCCTCTGTACAGAGACTGATGTGACTGGCTCAGTGTTCTCTGTACAGCATTGCGGTACATACTGTATACAGTTGTGTGAAAAAGTGTTGGCCCCCTTCCTGATTTTTCATTGTTTTGCACGTTTGTCACACTTTAATGTTTCAGATCATCAAACAAATTGAAATATTAGTTAAAGATAACACAAGTAGACACAACATGCAGTTTTTAAAGGAAGTTTTTTATTATTAAGGGAAAACAAAATCCAAACCCACATGGCCCTATGTGAATATGAGTGTGTACCCCCCTGTTAAAACATAACTTAACTCTGGTTTATCACACCTGAGTTCAATTTCTCTAGCCACACCCAGGCCTGATTACTGCCACACCTGTTTGCAATCGAGAAATTCCTTAAATAAGACTTGACTGACAAAGTGAAGTAGACCAAAAGATCCTCAAAAGCTACACATCATGCCGAGTTCCAAAGAAATCCACGAACAAATGAGAAAGAGCGCAGCATCCAAGAGGTCACAAAAGACCCCACAACAACATCCAAAGAACTGCAGGCCTCACTTGCCTCTAGGTCAGTGTTCATGACTCCACCATAAGAAAGAGACTGGGCAAAATGGCCTGCATGGTAGAGTTCCACGAAAACCGCTGCTGAGCAAAAAGAACATAAAAGCTCGTCTCTGTTATGCCAGAAACATCTTGATGATCCCCAAGACTTTTGGTAAAATACTCTGTGGACTAACGAGACAAAAATTGAACTATTTGGAAGGTGTGTGTCCCATTACATCTGGCGTAAGAGTAACACCGCATTTGATAAAAAGAACATCATACCAACAGTAAAATATGGTGGTGGTAGTGTGATGGTCTGGGGCTGTTTTGCTGCTTCCGGACTGGAAGACTTGCTGTGATAAATGAAACCATGAAATCTGCTGTCTACCAAAAAATCCAGAAGGATAATGTGCGGCCATCTGTTTGTGACCTCAAGCTGAAGCGGACTTGGGTTCTGCAGCAGGACAATGATCCAAAACACACCAGCAAGTCCACCTCTGTGGCTGAAGAAAAATAAAATGAGGACTTTGGAGTGGCCAAGTCAAAGTCCTGACCTGAATCCTATTGAGATGCTGTGCCATGACCTTAAAAAGGTGGTTCATGCTTGAAAACCTTCCAATGTGGCTGAATTACAACAATTCTGCAAAGATGAGTGGAACAAAATTCCTGCACAGCGCTGTAACAGACTCATTGCAAGTTATCACACACGCTTGATTGCAGTTTTTGCTGCTAAGGGTGGCCCAACCAGTTATTAGGTTTAGGGGACAAACACTTTTTTCAGAAGTTGTGGTCCGTGTACCATCTTGTTAAAAGTTTCAAGGTTCTTGTTAAAAGCTTTTTAATCAAATAAAAAGGGATGCTCTGCCCTAATATGAACCTCAAGGCCCCCAATGATTTTGTGCATCTTAACAGGTTTCAGGCAAAGTAGGGACCTCTCTGGAGTATGTTTCAAGATGTCTATTTTCATGTGTCTATCTTTCCTCAGCATCAGTGCTTTCTGCACTCTTAAGGACAGGAGAATGTCCTTTCTCTGTTAGTCATTGAGGGACACAGGATGTGATTTGGGGAACTGTACCCAGACTCTGCCAGACAGAGATGCGAAGCGGGCCTGTAATGTTGGTTTGGGAACTGGATCCTGTGTCAGGTACTCACTTAGGCACGACGTGCAATATATTGAGTTATCCGCAGGATGGTATACAGATCCAGGTCTGTGGCAATACAGCCTGGTGTGACCATGTCGCTGAAGACCCCTTAGGGCGTGAGGCCACAAGTAGGGTGAAGATTTAGTTAGGATTAGTCCCTTTAACCCTTTCACTGCTGCCGGGGTATGTCATATGTCAGAGGCAGCGGTCCCCTGTAAGTAGACTCCTGGCTACAATACCAGCTGGGAGTCTGTTTACATATGTAAAGGTGACTGTCACCCTCCTGTGTTTCCCGGGCTCTGCTGCCCCATGGGTGTCAGCAAATTTAAAATGTAGAATAATGTGATTTTGTGCTAATTCCTAACCTGACCTCACGAAGCTGGCCAGCACAAGGTAAGTCCATGCCCCAGATGAAGTTGATGTGTTGAAGGGCCAAATTGTGAAGGCTAGACAACAAAAACTGCAGCTCTTGTGCAATGTTCAGGGCCTGCAGTGCTCAGGACTTACCAAAAGTGGTCCATGGAAGGAAAACCGGTGAACCGGCAACAGGGTCATGGGCGCGAAGGCTCACTAATGCACATAGGGAGCATGCTGGCTGGCCTGTGAAGTCCGATCTAAGAGAAGAGTTACTGTAGCTCAAATTGCTGAAAGAGTTAAAGCTGGTTCTGAAAGAAAGGTATCTGAGCTACCAGCACATGCTGTATGCAGTTTCTGACAGCGTGGGAGACAGGAGGCTGGGCTTGTCTGGATCCAGGGATCTACTTAATTTTCTGGCAGTGCCCCTCCCGAGAATAGACTCTGGATCCACCCCTGGGTCAGAGTGCCCATGCTTACCTGTGTCCATCTCCAGAAGTGCCTACAATGGGCACATGAGCATTAGAACTTAACCGCAGAGCAAAGGAAGAAGGTGGCCTGGTCTGATGAATCACTTTTTTTATTACATCAGGTGTGTGTATGCTGCTTTCTTGGGGAAAAGATGACATCAGGATGCACTATGGGAAGAAAGCAAGCTGGTAGAGGCTTGATGCTTTAGGCAATATTCAGCTGGGAAACCATAGGTCCTGCCATTTATCCGGATGTTACATTGACAAGTACCACCTAACTAAACATTATTGCTGACCAAGTACACCTCTTCATGGAAACAGTATTCCCTGATGGCAGTGGCCTCCTTCAGAATAATAATGCGCCCTGCCACACTGCAAAAATGGTTCACGAATGGTTTGAGGATCACAACTATAACTTTAAGGTGTTGACTTGGCCTCCAAATTATCCAGAACTCAATTCAATTGAGCATCTGCAGGATGTGATCCATGGAGGCCTGCTTTGCAACTTGCTGGATTTAAAGGATCTGCTACTGACGGCTTGGTGCAAGACACCACTGCATACCTTCAGAGGTCCAGTGGAGTCTATGCCTTGATGGGTCAGGGCTGTTTAGGTGGAAAAAAGGGGACCTACTCAATATTAGGCAGGTGGTCAGTGTATTTATCTCGGTAGAACAACAGAGGACAAACATGAGTTTGTATGATTATTTTATTTTTATTTATTTACTGATTTGTAGTATAAAACACAAATATTGTTTGAATAAGCACGTTATTAGTATAGTAGTTTTGTTAGGATTTTAGCGCCACACACCTAGAGCACAATTCAGAGAATTTAAAAGTAGCAAATATGTACTTAATAACAGTAATATGCAGGTATCATCAGGTGATTGGACACTGGCCAGAGCTGTGACCTCAGATAACCCCTCGCACCCTAGGAAAGCTACAGTTTTTTCTAGCAAGCTATAGAGGGGAGGGTGCTGTGTTCTGTACTGTATTAGAAAAAAACAGAAAATCTTGCTTTCTTGATCATATAGTACAGGACACAGGCAATTTATACAAGACTAGGATATCCACAATTGATGCACTGAGAAAAGGCCAAAACAATTGCCAACAAGCCCATAGCAGAAAAAACAAGGGAAAAACCACAACTGCAGAATCATGCAGCATCTTACGAACAAAACTCACAGCAGAGGCACAAATATCCGCCTGGTAGAATGTATCAATAGAAGACCAGGTGGCGGCCTTACAAATTTGTAATGCTGATGCCTAAAAGCCAAGAGGTACTGACAGATCTAGCAAAGTGAACCATTACAGGGAGGCAGAGTCTTACCATTGAGTAAGCATGTAAAATTACCTGTCTTATTCATCTAGAAAAAGTGGAACAAGATAGAGGGAGCCCCATGCGAGGTCTTTTAGGAAGGATAAAGAGAATCGGATTGTTGGAAGGAAGCTGTAACCGGAATCGAGACACGGACAGCCCCACCACATTCAAACAGTGGAAAGCCACCTCCTTGGGATGTTTCGGAATATGACAAAAAGGAAGTCAAAACAATATCCTCATTTCGATGGAAGGAGAATACCACCTTAAGTGAAAAACAATGCCTTGGTTTGAGAAAGACTTATCCTTATGGACAAGGTTCTCTATAGCTGATGGTATTATTCTGCATGGCTGTATAATATGTTGCTGGGATTTGTAGTCCTCCAGGGCCGGTGCCATATAATTGCTGGGACTTATAGTCCTCTATAGCTGGTGCCATTCTGCATTACTATATTAGGTATTGCTAAGACCGTCTGCACCCCTCCTAAAACCCTCTGCCCAAGACTTCAGGCTGGGGTAACTCACTATTATATTTTTTGCCCAGGGCCCACCATAGCCTTGAATTGGCCCTGGGTCCCTGAACCAGGATACAAACCTGTCCAGACCAGCTTGATGCTTGGTCTGAACATCAAGAAATTAACACCCAGCATGCCCCCATGGCAGCAGACCTGAAATACCTTCAATCCTAATCTCAATCCCCTGAGTCTAAGCTCTGTCAATTGAGGATATTTACCTGCCAATTGTGCACTCTTGGGATGTGGCCGATACATAAGGCTAGAACATCACGTTCTGCCCAAGACAGGATCAGATTTGCTTCCTGCTGCACAAAGCAGCTTCTGGTTCCACCTTTATGGTTGATGCGCAACACAGCCTTGGCGTTGTCAGACTGAACACTAACCAGTAGGCGACCCAACCGATAAAGGGGAGGCAAATCGCTTTAAACTCCCAAATATTGCTTGACTGCCTGGATTCCATCAGTGAGTATGTCCCTTGGAGACCTCCCAAGAGGGATTTCCCAGATACCCCCTCGGATCCGAAATCCACCACAATAATGACATCCTTGCCTCTGCTGACAGATGCATAGGGCAAATCTAGAGAAGGAGTCTGCTTGTCCCACACTGCCAGTATGTAGTGGTCTGGAATGGAACAAAGCGTAGGGAACGAAGAGCGAAGAAGAAAACTATCAGTCCCAAAGCCCTTACCACAAATTTAACCAAGGGTTGATCCTTGGACTGAAGGTTCTACACCTGGGACTGCAAATTCTCTGGGGTAAGAAACATCGTGCCCTGGACCATGACCAGGAGAAACCCCAACTCTAGCTGATGGGTCGGTTCCAGCAAAAACTTCTGGAGGTTAAGAACCCAACCAGACACTTTATAGTCCTGTGGACATCCTCTTGTAGGGTCTGTTCAGATTGAACTTTCAGGAGAAGATCAACCAGATAATTGTAATACCGCCGACTCGGCTGCCTCTGGTTTCTCCACCACGGCCTTCTGCGTTCCACCGTGGAACGCAGAAGCCGCACGAACTCATGGTTGTGATTCGCCGTTTGCGTTCCACGGTGGAACGCAGAAGTCGTTCAGGCCGATCAGCGGTCCCTCCCCACTTCCTGGCCCTATTTAAAGGCGCAGATGAGGCAGCATGGCGTTCCGTGATTGAGGTCTAAACGCCTGCTGCCTCACGAACCTGCACACCACCTTGCTGCCTCACGAACCTGCAGACCATCCTGCCGCCTCACGAGTGCACACCACCCTGCTGCCATCTGGAAGACGGACCTGCGCAGTGCTGCTGTAGGAGCCACCTAATAGACTCTGCCACCATCAGCTGCTACCAAACCGCAAGTACCCATACCTGTGGGAGAGCACCGCTGCTTACTCTGCATATTGGCTCATATATGTAGACTGTATAATAGCCTGCTATTCGGGATCCTCCCTTAACCCAGCACCACCTACTGCATTTCTGCATCTAAGTTCGCAACCACTGGCTATGACTCAATAGTACCGTTTTCATTTTATGTTGATTTACGTTTATTACATGATGGTAGAATCTCAAACTCACCGTTAAGATTGTGAGTGACGCCTGGGATTCATATATGACTGATCCTTTACTCCGCAGTTGTGATCCTACCATTGTACTTCCCGCAGTCGTTACAATAAGCCACAATGCAAAAACTCAGAGAACAGAGGGGGGCAAGGATTAAAGCCAACGCCCTGGCAAAAACCAGCGGAGCCTTGGACAGGCCAAAGGGTAGAGCCCGCAACAGAAAGTTATTGTTTCCCAATGCAAAACACAGACAGTTTTGATGAGAAGGGACAATTGGCACCTGCCGATAGGTATCCTTGATGTCCATTGATGCTACACCAGCATATGGCACAGCATTGAAGAGCCAAACCCTCTGGTTAGGATTCGGCAGTATACCTACATCTAAAGAAAAAAGGTCACTCCTTTGAAGACAGTCAAGTACGCATCCTAGACAGGGAGGAGGACTGGTATAAAAGGTTTGAAAGAGACCATTTATGTAAAAAATGGAGAAGGCATGCTTGAATATAGGTGGGGGTTGAGACATTTATTGTCTGCTACATACAAAGCTGTTTTAACATCTCTCTCTGGGCAGGTTAATTTACACCTCCTAGACTCCAATCATGCAAATGCAATCAGCACATGGTTGTGATTAACAGATTATGTGGATTGGAGCAACATTCACCATATTTATTCCCAGAAAAATTTTTTGTACAAGTCATTCTGAATTGAGAACGCTGGTTGGATGACCAGTAAAACGTCTTGAAGAAAAATACAGCAAGTCCAGTTGCCTTGACTTATTTTTTTACAGATATTGAACTATACTGTTACAGACACTCTGCCACTTTGACAATTCAGTCTCTTTAAAGCCCACCCCCATCCACTTTTACTCACCTTCTCGGCCCTCCACTGTGCAATGCCACTGCTGTATTTGCCCTGCAATCCTAACCCCATGTAAACTACCTGAGAGGGTGTCAGAGCTTACACAGGGTCAACATGACAGTGCTCCCCAATACCTAAAGCAAAAGAGCAGCACGGTGAAGGTGAGTATTACTGGGTTGGGGAGTGGGTTTTGCCCTGTGGCTCACTTTGATCATCACCTGTGCCTGGCTGTTGGAAAACTTTATATTATTCCGCCAACCGGATGGTTCAGTATTCTGCAAGTAACATTGCCTATATTCTTTGAGTAACCCTATCTGCCCTGCTTCTCACCAGTTCATGGAATTGTATTCTTTGTAAATATTTGTACATTGTCACTAAAGATTTTGGCATTCTCTTCTTAGCTATTCAATTTACTTTATTGTTGTATTCAGTTTCCTGGATATCTGATCTGGCTCTCACATGCTTTGATTTATTTGCACTGTTTGGTTGTATTCTAACTATCTTACAGTAAACATATATTGTATAAACCTTATAAAGTGCATAACTTGAAGTCTTAGTTCATCTTTGCTAATTACCATACTTAATCACATTAGTTACACAGCATTTCCACACAAAATCTGGTGGCAAACGTTCAAGATAGGTCTCTTCCAATCCACTTTTCCCCCTCCCCCCTCCATTCAAATAAGTTTATAAGGTCATCAGATCTGATCTTAGGTTTATTGTGTGCTCTTGAGCTCTCTACTAACAGCTTGACCTGAAACCAGTCGGGGAATGCTTGAACGAACAACCACCCTTACATGTCTGCAGACAGCTAAAAATGGCTAAATGCAAGGTTATATACGAATTGTAGTGGATGCTTATCGCTCATTGCTGCATATTTCTTATTTGGCCACACCCACTTTTTATAAACCATGCCCCATTTGTGCTGTGGTACAATCGGTGGACCACTTTAGTATTGCACTGTAAACTGTTATCTTATGTTTAGTTCACATAGACATTAAAAAGATAATTTTTTTTATGGGAAGTATATTCACAGCAAAATCTTTCCCAATGCCTTATAAGCGTCTACAGCATGGTTTGGGCGCATGACATTGACTTGAATTGAGAAGGTTGGCAAACGTTGCTAGAGAGATGAAAAAGAAGGCAAAGCAACATGATGCAAACACATTTTGAATTTTATGTGTAGGAGACTGTACGCTTTTATGTTACAGAACAAGCATTAGCTTTGCAATGCGTTTGGAAAGTTTCAATTACGTGAATCAAATGTTCTTTACACCCATGTAAACCAGGCCTTACGTTGACATGTCTTTGTTATACCACTGATTTGGTTGCCATTATATTGCTGATTAGTATCTTAAAGCTGAAGTGTCTATCACTATTCAATCACAAGCCATAAAAATGCCACCCACATTTTGCTGTGTCCACAATTCACTGCATGCAGTTTACATCCAATATTTTATATCTACTAGGGAGGTCCCAACTTGTACTCGTAAAAATCCCCCGATACTGGCACTTTAATTTTTTAAAATATAGCTTGCTGGGCACTTTAGGGCAGCCTGCCAGGGACCTCACAGTGCCGCCTTCCACAAGCCCGCCTACAGAGAGACCGAGCACCGACTCCCCGGAGAGCACCAACTCCTCGCAGACACAGAGGTGATTGGTAAGGTGGTTTGTTTGTTACTTTATTCCACACACATTTTAGAAAGAAGACAAGAAGGCTGATTTCTGAAATCTGCTGCGGTCCGAATTGTTACTATTTTGCCACTCGTATAAGCTAATTTAATAAGTACAATAGCTGCCTGCAAAAACAGTAAACAAAAGAAATTGATCAGGTTTTACTTTACTGTGCTAGATAACAGTGGCCTGATTTTTGATTGGATGCTAGCGATTAGCTGATCAGCAGAACCTAAACAGAGATGTGCTTTGGATTGGACTATTTCATCAATGTGATGATAGAGGTGTCATTGTGGCATATGATACCTTTAGGGCTGGTAATGATTAAAAATTTCCTGTTCGATTAATCGAACTTTTTTTTAATCGATTAATTTCGATTAATTATAACGCACATACAGATCCAACTACATTGGCCTATACACATACAGCACAGCAATGAAGTAATAAAATGAACTAGGATCACACTAATCCAGCACGTTATTAATCTCACGTGCCCCACTCAATATGGCCGCCGCTTGAGTGGGGCAACTCAGAATAATAACGTGCTGGATTAGTGTGATCCTAGTTCATTTTATTACTTCATTGCTGTGCTGTATGTGTATAGGCCAATGCCAGGGATCCCAACCTGAAATAAGCAATTTCAGGGAGGTGTCCCTCTCATTTCAGGGAGGTGCCCTCTCCCCCCCATCCGCGGAGGGGGGGTTAGGGGGGGCTGGGAGAGAGCACCCCCCTGAAATGATGGCAGATAGCACAGGAAGCAATAGCTTCTTTGCTATCTGCAGACTTTTTTTTTTTTTGCAGTTGTCAGAATAAAAAAAAAAAAGGCATAAGAATGCATAGCTAGATTCCTATTGGCTATTTCACTTTGCAATAGCCTATAGCAAACTAGCTATTGCACCCGCCCCCTGCTGCTTTCAATCACCAGAAGAGGACCTGATAGAAAAATTCAGGTCCCCCTCTGCTGATTGACAGCAGCAGTGGGCGGGTGCATTAGCTAGTTTTCTATTGGCTATTGCAAAGTGCAATAGCCAATAGTAATCTAGCTAGCAATCTTATGCCTTTTTTTTTTCTTTTCTGACTGACGGTCAGGGCCCGGCTCCCGATGTCAGAAAAGAAAAAAAAAAAACGATCCCAGGGAAAGGTTTGATCTGCTTGATTGAGCAGATTAAACCTTTCCAGTAAAAAGTGTGTCTCTCCCGGGCGGCCGGGAGAGTTAGGATGTGTACTCACCGGCCCAAGCAGCTCCATCAGGTAACGAAGGGAAGGGGGAGGAGTCCAGTGACGTCACGGACATCGACATCACCGGACTCCTCCCCCCTTCCCTTCGTTAGCCGACAGAGCCACTTGTGGAAGGGGGGAGGAGTACGGTGACGTCGATGTCCGTGACGTCACCGGATCTCCGACGGAAGACCCGGAAGCCGGCGGAGAGGTGAGTACGGAGCCAAAGAACTTTGATCGATCAAAATAATTTTGATCGATCAAAAAAATTTACGATTAATCAAGGGATTAATCGTTAATTTCCGCAGCCCTAGATACCTTGTTTGGACACTTACAGGGTTATTCACAAAAGAGTGAAGAGTTTGGAGAAGGCAGGAGAAGTGAACAATCTAGACCAACATAACTGATTTGGAAAGATTCTCCAATTCAGCTCACTTTCCAGTTCAGCTTTGAGCGCCCACAATTTTTCGTCTGGAGATCTACTTTTCAAATGGCGAACTCAATGAGATCTACCAACGAAAAAACACCTACATTCAGGGGCGGGAGGGGGCGTGGGGTTGTATTGAAGTCAATGGCACCGCAGGCAGGCCCCTCGCCCACAGTGCGATCGCCTGCACCCGGAACCCAGGCACACTAGTGCCTGTGTTCCAGACCAGTACAATCCGCAAAAATGCTGCGAGCACTATTTTTGCAGATCGCACTGGATCGGAATGCAGGCACTAATGTGCCTGAGTTCCGGGTGCGGGCGATCACACTGTGGGCTGCGGTGCCATTGACTTCAATACAACCCCACGCCCCCTCCTGCCCCTGAACGCAGGGAGTCGGCCGGCTTACATTCCAGTCCTGTCCTCCCGTGGTGCTCGTGTGGCCGACATTGCACATGGTAAGAGTTGTCCTGCCCCTTTCCATCTACTGCGTCTGACACATTCAGCCGGCAGCTGCACGAGCACCGTGGGAGCATAGCCATAGCCAGCTCCTTTTGCGCCCGAGGCAAGAAAAAGCAGTGCCCCCCAAACACGCATGTGATATCACCCAGCACCCTGCCTCCAGGATTTTTTTTATTTTTTACTATTTTTTATTTTATTTTTATTATTTTTTTATTTTTTTCATTTTCACTTTTTTTTTTTTTACTCTTGGGGAGGCTACGGTGAAATATCTGGGGTCTAAACAGCCTCCTGATATTTCCCTTTTAAAATACAAAAAGAAATTGAGGACACAAAGTCCTCAATCTCTTTTTCTGCAGCCTCTGTTTTAAATGAATGGGAAGCACAGATAAAATATTTTACTATCATCCAGTTTCTGAATGGGGAGGAGCTTCTCCCCATTGAGCAACTCATGAATGAACAGGACGTGATTTAAATCACATCCTGTTCATTCATAACTGGGGACACATAGTACTATGTGTCCCCAGTTATTTACAAACACTGGAGTGATCAGCTGATCGCTCCAGTGTTTGTCCTGCACAGAGGACCGGACACTGATATGTACCGATCCTCCGCCGCTCGGCCACGCACACGGGGTCTCAGCTTCTCTGGATCTCCTGGGCAGAGGCAGCGGGGGATCCGAGGAGAAGTCAAAGAAGCACTTCAGCCTGGGGGGGGGGCGCTGTCACAGAACTAAGGCCGAGCGGTGAGGGGAGAGAGAGGTGCCTCTGTCAGATCCTGGCCGAGCGTCTCTCTCTCTCCTCACCGCTCGGCCTTAGTTAAGTGACAGCGGCTCCGTCCTTCGGAGCGATCGACCTTATGGGCACCCCTGTCCTAGATTGTTCACTTCTCCTGTCTTCTCCAAACTCTTCACTCTTTAGTGAATAACCTTGTAAAGGTGCCCATACACCTTACAATTATCTGCAGATTTTTTGTGGTCAGATGGAAAAAGTGCAACATATTGGCCCAGGTGGAGATTACTGCATCCACACAGTTAGGTGTAGATGGGGGAATCTGTTGCACCTTTTCCATCTGACCACAGAAAATCTGCAGATAATTGTAAGGTGTATGGCCAGCTTTAGTAATGATATACCATACATATTACTACTAGCCCACCCTCTACCTACAGCCATTAATTGTGGATGGATCTCTGTAAAAGTTCACTTTAGGGTAGGTTAGCAAATAATCCACCACACAAAATAGGTTATAGTGTTGGATTTTAGAAATATCAATACTGACAATATTCACTCTTGGATGCATTAGGGTTACTTTCATCTGTACATACTCATTTCAATTTGCGGTCTGTGTTTGGACACATTGTCCAAACACAGACCGTGTTTGGACAATGTGGTTGGGACAACATGAGACTACCATTTTTATGCTTATGGAATGTTAATGTGTATAATAAAATTGAGTTTTATTCTAAATGTATGTGTAGCGCCCATCACCTTCTGTGATGTGACTACTAGGCATTTAGTGATAGCCAGGGCGGTAGACAGCCTGGCTGGATTTGTAGTGTCAACTATATGGTTAATCCCAGGTGTCTAACATTGCCTGTACCCCTCCTGGCTTCTTTCAGCCAGTGGTGCCTGCTGGGATAGAGTACATATATTGGTGGGAGCTGCCATGTTCTCTCTCTCTCTCGCCGGGACCAGCCATGGATTAGGGCTGGGTCCTGTTCAGCCTGCCCCCCAGGCTAGGCCGAGGCCTGGTGGTGGGCGTTGGCTGATGTAAGGGAAAAGGTTTCCCTGAGGCCTCCAACATGGAGGAGGCCTGAGAGATGGAAAGAGGAAGAGAACCAGGACCAGTGCAGGCTCTTGAAGCACCCTGGAACTATTTGGGCTTCAGAGCATGGTTGGTGTCTTTCCTGGATTGAGGATCTGCATCCATCTGGACCGTCTAGTACATCAGTGGTTATCTGAAGTGGTCAGGTGGATATGCATTGCTACTTTCACAAGGTCCGGTGAGTCTGGAGCTTCTGATGGTTACCCCTAGACACCTAGAACCCCCATACCCTCTCTCCCAAAGAAGATGTTCAATAAACTGTTTACTTAGCATTCTACTACTGAAGTGGACTTCAATTTATGGACGCCAGAGGAGGGCGGTTAGTACTAATGGGGCGCAGCTGGAGATCAACCGCTAGACCGACTAGATGTGGACCGGGCAAACAGCGGCTCCCTCCGGGGAGTTATCGCTGCATATGTGATACTCATTTTTGCACCTTAAAAGCCCTGCTATATTTTCTTCCAAATTGTTACCTATATAAGGGTGTGGTGCAGCATTATTAGGGTGCAGTCCTCTTACTGTATTCCATTGGAAGACACAGCGTACTGTCCAGGAAGTATATGCTACTCACTTGACAGTATGTACTGCTGCAAAGTGATATCAGTAGATAAATCAAAGATAGCAGAGGCTCTCAAAGGTCTTGAGCAGCAATGAACGTGCAAACAAGAGACATTTATTTTGTCCCAGAATAAACTCCCCCTGTTTGAACATACACTTCTGATCAAGACCCATAAAACTACTTGCTATTCATCCTAATTGCATTACTATTTTTTCGCAATGTCTTTTGAGTTACAGTTCTTCATAATTATAAAGAAACAGCCCTAAAATCATTAGTCTGTATTGTTGTAGAACAAATGTCATGTTCCTTCGAGAAAAAATATTGGTAACTGGTATTGGCACATACCCGAGGGAAAGTACTTATACTTGGTCTTGAAAAAATGGTATTGGGACATCCCTGGAGCTATCTAAGGATACTTAGTTCTGTTGAGACTGCAATGTGTGTAGTTAGCTTGGCTTCAGTAAAACGGTACTACACCACAACCCCTTGCCCCCTTCATAGGGAAATACTAGTTTGTTTTGATAGTACCCTGGACACTAAAAAAATCTTTGACCTTGCTCCAAACACAGTTTTCACTGTTCTTTAACTCTCCTACTACCAAAAAAAGCTGCCCAGAGAAAAAAAGTACAAATAATTATTATATTTGCTATAAAATAGCATTTTATGGTGGAAAAAAATGACAATTGTTTATACAGAGTCATCAAGTGGGATTTAGTTTAAAGTCAGGTATACATGTGTCTATTTTTTTCATTAAACCCGCAGGCTGAACCAAAAAAAATAGAACAGATTCTTCCATAAATATTTGCGAGGGTTGATGGAAGAGTCCACCACTGTTTGCATTCTATCCTGACAGCGGCCTCTGGCTGCTGTTAAACTACCCGAACAATGCCAGCAGCTAATTGAAAGCTACTTTCAGCTGAGAATTTTCCAACAGACTCCTTCGATTAGCTGATGGAGAGATGCTGAGATGCTGAGCAGAAGGGTCCTGACAGCAGCACCAACTATGTGAATTTTTGCCAGTTCCTGATGATCCAGCCGAAATTCGCCCCGTGTATACCCTACTTAAAGTAGCTAGTAAGCAGTAGCTATATGCAAAAACATTTAAAAAAAAAAAGTTACCAAACAGGTAAAAACTCTGTCTCCGCTGCTCACTCCCGGCTGTAAATCTGGAGCTTCTCGAGCGGCCTTGCAGGAGGATGAGTGCGGGCGCATGCGCAGTAGAAATCACTGGTGAAGAGGAGAGACACAGTGAAAGTCAATGCAGGCAGCTGTGAGCGTGCACGTCAACAGACACCGCGGGACATGAGGAGTCTGCGCTGGATTAGGGACTGGCACCAGCGCTGGAGGGATTGCTGAAAAAAGTGGAAGTGATCAAGATGCATCATTTAAGGTAAGTCCTTAAAGCAGCATAGGGGGAGGGGGGAGAATTGTGACTTTCATGTCACTTTAAGGCTGACCATGACTGTTAGAATTTCATACAGGTTCACAAGAATTGTACTAAATTCTTACAGTGGGAGGCTGTAACGCTTCAACAAAAGTCAATTACTCAATCCGCTTTTGTGGCTGTGGGCATACAATAGTGGCAGTGGAAGATTAATTCACCCACACTGTTTATTAGACCTTAAGGACACAGGACCAGAAGCTACAGCTGAAGATTCCTACAGCAAGAAACTGCAGATTCTTATAGCAGGAGTCCCAGATGAGTCAAACAGATGCGTCTGTGCCTGTTTAAGTGAATGACAGGCTGACAGTGGCCACACTGTCCATGACTGTCCGCATGTAATTATAAATGGTAGAATTACCTGCGGTTTGGGATAGATGATTGTCCCTGGATGCAGACAGATGTACAAACCCACCTGAGATTAAACCCTACTGCAAGAATCTGCAGCTTCTAGTCCCGGGTGCATAAAGCCATAGCATGTGGTCAGTTTAACTTTAAAACTTTGCCTCCAAGGAGGACACAGACAGTGAAAAAAGTTAGTTCCTCCATGTCAAAAAAGGGTTGAGGAAGGCTGCTATATAGTGACATAGGAGACTAGGCATTTCTTAAAAAAAAAAATTCAACATATCTAAAAATGTTCAACAACATATACTGTATGTCAATCATATTTTGTAGCTGCCATGAACAACACAGTGACCCTCATATGTCTTGCCAAAGGGGATCCTGTGTGACCCTGAAACGTTGCACTTGTGTGATATGTTGTATCCACTTCAATAAAGACGCGTCATATTTGTAATTGGAGTGCCGGTGATCTATCCATATCATATGCAATCAAGTGCTGGATACACACCACCAGCTGGGCGGTGTAGCATGGCTGCTGGTGTAAAAGGGCCCTTAAGGCTGTATCTTCATTGGAAAGATTTGACTCCCTTCCCTTTGCATCTTGACACATAAGGGGCTTAATTTATGAAACATACGCTAGGTACATAGCCGGCTGGATGCTGTTTGCACAGCACTATAAGAAATGCCTATACTTGTTAGCCCCATCTAGAATGAAGCCTATATGTTACCAGAACAAGACATGAGGGCAAATCTCCACAAATGAGACATAGATAGCAATAAAACCATCCAAATATTATAAATCTTTTCTACTCTGCCCCTGGATTCCTAGTGTTACTGAGTATATCTAGTTTGCTGCATTATACTTAGTGCTTGTTCACACCAAGCGCGTTCCAGGAGCAGAGCAGTTACAGACCGGATCAAAACTGCGTCCAATGTATTCCAATGGTACTTTGGGCTCTAGTTCACACCGCAGTGTTCAGTTCCAGAGCATGTAAACAAAACTGCAGCAAGCCCTATTTTAGCTGATCTGGAACGCATGCAAACGCTTTTTTTTTTAACCAAAAACGGCCTGGAACGCAGCAAAACGCAGCAAAAAAAACGGGTATAACACACTGCACTGCGTGTGCAGAAACTCATGCAGATCTGGTCTGCATTTGGTGTGAACAAGCCCTTAGATATACAGGTTTATTGAATAAAGTAAGGCAAAAAACAAGGGATGATGACTTCTATCATTTCATCAGAAAATTGCCGATTAGCCAAACATAGTTCTGTGTTTACTAAGCACAGTCAAAAGTTGTATGCCTAAATCTTGTCAATCTGATCAATATTTAGGCTAAACAAATGCATATTGCAAGCATCAATTTGCCCGTGTGAATTCCTTAGCATGTCTTGGAAAAAATGGAAATTCATCATTTTTTTGGTCCATAATTGGTCCACTTTGGCAACTGAAAAAAAAAATATAAAAAAATAATAAAGCTGCATGCATAAAAGCTGCGATGTAGCAATATATGCCAGATCGTAAGTGACCTTTAAGTGGCATCTGACATCTACAGACTTACAGAAGGTGCCCATAAATGTGAAACTTTCCTAGGAGTGTAAATATCCCGCTGTCACGGTGACAGAGTTCTCAGGGCAGCTGGGCACAAAGAACAGAGTGTGATCTCAGCATTAATATTAGGGGTACAAAGATTAGAAGGTCATAAAAATCATGGAGCACATCCAGAATGCCCTGGGAATCAGAAGCAGGGAAACCCCACATCTTGCCAAGCATGCAGCACACAGTAAACATTACTGTTTGTTTTTTTCTGCGAATGGAATACATACAAAAAAGACTTATTCTGCTAGAAAACAGAAAAAAAAGAAAGCAGCAATTTCACGTTTCATTTTGCCTAGTGCTAGACACATCATTGACAAACATTCCCTCCCCTCCTCCTGCAGCACTCTAACCTCTGCCCTCTCCCACTCGCCCTTCTCCATCCCCTCCCTGTTCTGGTGTTAACCTATGACCTCCTTCTCAGCTGGCAAGGCGGGACAGAGAACACAAAATGGGACCATGGGTTTTTCTGGGAAGATTTGGCTGGCTTTAACATCTGCCATTCTATTACCAGCCTGGGAACGTCTTTACCCTGGTTTCACCCCCCGTGCTATCACTATCATTACCAGTAAGGGCCCATTCACACCAGAGGCAGTGAGGTGCGTTCTTGAACGCATTCTTATTGCATAGACAGTCCATGTTAGCTAATGAGCATAGTTCACACCATGGCTTTGAGTTGCAGTGCAGTGAAAAAAAGCACAGTAGGCTGTTTGTTTTGTCAATGCAAATGTGCATTAATGCTTGTAAACCTGTGTAGACACAACACGCATAAATGCCACTCTGGGGGGGGGGGTTTGCCTTATGACCGGTCCTTCCACATTCGACTTGCTGGTTATATATGTGATGTGTTTAGAGCAGTGTATGACCATCTGAATAAATATTATAAAGGACAACAGAAGAAAAGCTGACATCTGGGAGTCACAAGAGTGCAATTTGTTGTGCGTCTGCTGTCGCGTTACAATGCACGACAATGTAAATCTGTTGGAAATGTTGTCCGTTTAAAACATGGTGAAATGCAGTTTTTGGAAAGGTGCAGTTGCTTCTTTTGGTGCTACATCGTGCACTTTTGGCCCCATAGACTGCATTGGGAGCACATGAAAAACACCAAGAACATGCATTTTTGTGCATTTTAGCGCATGACAAGAAGGCCCCAGCATCTTATACTTTATTTTACCTTCATTAGTCAAAACAAAGATGCATAACGCATGAAAATGCATGAAAACTGCATCAAAATGCACAGCAAAAACACTTGAAAATGCATGCACACAAGTGTGAGCGGAGACTGAAGCTGACCATACATGTTACAATCTGATTGTGTAACTTCAGTGCATGCACTACTTTTTTTCAATGCACGGCTATGCAAAGCACAATGATGTGTTACTATGCATTTCAGCACAGCACAACACCTGGCTTCCGGGAGTTGCATTGAGAATGCACCAGCTAGCATGAGCTTCATAGCATTGTGAGATAGCATGCACTAAATGCATAGATACCACACCTTTAGTGCAACGTTATGGAGTGAATGGGCCCTTAGTATCATTCTCCACCACTCCAAGAGAAAAAGGGGTCAAATATATTCCTACAGCGCAGACACCAAGTTACTTATATCCACCATGGAAACCAAACATATACACAGTGTAACATTATGGCTGTCACTACTAGTTTTGGGAAATTATTACAATGTATCATTAGGGGAAGAGGAGTATTCATAGCCTGATACAGTATTAGCTTGATATCGTTTTTGAAAGTAATTTTTTAAAATATAATGTGTATAAATATAATCAGTTGTTTTATTTATAGAAGCTGGCTGATGGGTGGACCTTATATTACTGATAAATGATACAATTGGGGGATTTTATCAAAACTGGAGCAGGCAAAATCTGGAGCAGTTGCCCATGGCAACCAATCAGCCTCTCTCTTCAGTTGTTCAGTTAAGCTTTAAAAATGAAAGAGAGAAGCTAATTTGTTACTTTAGGCAACTGCTCCAGATTCTGTCTACTCCAGTTTTGATAAGTTCCCTCCATTTTATTCATATCCCAATAGATAGATAGATGAAAAAGTTAAATTATCAGGGTTATTCACAGGGTGAAGAGAAGTGATCAATCTGTTTAGAAGAGTGCCTGCACCACCATACAACAAATGTCAGTAAGTGCGACAAATATATGTCAGAACCATGAATGTGAATTTGTTGCAAAGGTGTACCAGAATTGCCACAAATAACTCCTTGAGTGATTTGTGCTGATACAGGCCGGGCCGCCAACCAATAATGCTGTGTGGCCAACAGCATCCTAGCAATCAGTGATGCTCAGCTGCAGTGTCATCGGTTGATAGATTGCTAGTTGCCCTTCAGCAAAGTGTCATTGGTTGCTAGGACGCTGGTGGCCTTGCAGCAAAGTGTCATTGGTTGCTGGGACACAGGCAGCCTTAAAACCTATGATATGGGGGTTACTGTGCCAGGCCACTGAGCTGGGGCCAAATTACGCCAAGATCTGCTTGGATGCAGTCACTGTTCAGCTGACAACTTACCACCCAACAACGCTTTTGATTTTTTCCATCGACTTTTGTGGAGCGGGATGATACCAACCGCGGCTCTAATGTCGACAGAAATTGTCTGAAATTCGAGTGTATAGCCAGCTTAACAAAACTACTTTGAAATTAAGGACATTTATAATACATTTTGAATACACAACAGGACATTAAGGTATTCTTCTGTCAAGCAGATTAACAGATTTTGCACGTCCCAGTTACACATTAAACAATCTGTTGTGAATTTGACGTTTAAAGCAATGACTAACTAGACAGTCAGTTCTTAGCTTACTGTGTGAGATATTTAGTAACTCATTAAAAAATATTAAAGCAATTACATAAACATTCAGTAAAGGACATGTATCATGCAACTCGGCAACAAAATTAGAAGTAAATGAGGCTGCCTTTAAGTTTGGTACAAATGGAAGTGTATTTGTAACCCCTGTGCAGCCAATTGCGATAGATTTGAAAAGCTCTGAGACACATTTAGGTAGGGTTGCCACCTTTTCTTCAAGCGAAACCCGAACACTCTAGCGATGCAAGGACCTTTTTTGGGGGGAAATGAGCTGCGGCTTTTGTCACACGTAAATATCACAGTTGAGACTATTTTCAGTGGGGGGGCCAGTAGCCAGGGTTTCTGCTGCCATGAAACCTGGATACAGTATTGAAAACCCAGACTGTCCGGGTGAATCCTGGACAGGTGGCAACCCTAGATTTAGGCCTTGTCAACCACCCACCATATGGGTGTTAGTCAAGTGGTTGATCCCCATTTTTACCCTCCTTCTCTACAGCTCACCTAAAACCTAGCATGGCAGTTGCTCAGATTTGAACACGCTGTGATGCTTTGCTTCATTGCTGCGGAAAATGTTATATAGCATGTGGCATTTGGCAGGTGTTGCTGCTTGCCAGACCAACCATTGCAGTCAATGGGACTGCAGCTTGCTTTTCAGAGTGTGGTCAAAGTCAGCTGCAGGTGTAATCAAGGCCACAGGGCTGCCCGGCCATCCCTGTAATGCGGCAGACTAAGGAGGTTGCCTCAGGTAGCATTTCATTGGGTCACGTGGGAGGAGAGCTCTTAGCAACCTGTGACACTGTGGCCGGCAGCCTGCCCAGCTCACTGATGTCACTGGTTGCCAGGAGCTGGCAGGACTCTCTGGCTTGCGCCCCGCCCAGCTTCTGGCAACCAGTGACATCAGTGAGCTGGGAGAAACGCGGGATAGAGGTGCCATGCGTGCTCCCCCCACCACACACCCCCCCCAACCCTGCACCACCAGCACCCACAAAAAAACCCTATCCTGAACATGCACAGCTAGCACTTCCCCCGCATCAGGCGGTGAGAATTGTGGGGACACCCCTGGAGACGTCTGTTATTGTAAAAAGGTTAAGAACCCCTGCTTTATTATAGGTTGAATAGTAGAATTATTCAGAGACTGCTATTCTTGAAACTTCACTTAGTCAAATTGTTGGAACTTCTTCCACAGCCTCACAGGGAAACATAAGCACACAGTCTGATATGCATGCTGCTCATGGCTTGAAGACAGACTGGAAGGAAGCCACAGCTTTATTCTCTACCTTATTCAATACAACAGAGTATATAACAGAACTTATAAACACTGCCATCTAGTGACCAAAATTGTATACTGCAGTAGTTGATGCAATAGACACAATATTGTGTAGTCTAACACAAATATATCTTTTTTTTTTAGCATTTTTGCCCTAAGTACCTAAATGCTTTAAATAGAATAATAAAGAGCTTGAAGCCCTTCCTTTTTAAGTAGTATTATTTTCAGATCTGCCTCTGAAAATCGGTCTTCTGCAGACATCCTCCCATAATCCAAAAAAAAATATAGTCCAATATGGTTTATCCGAACCTACAGCTGGTAGCACATTGCTCTGTAAACAAGAGATGTAGCCCTACACACCTTGTGCACAGATGAAATATAAATGCACAATGGTACTATTACATCTCATATTGATTCTCTTGTGTAGTATCAAATGTCTTTTATATTATATCGTGCTTAAAATGATTTGCATTTGAGAACAGACCAGAAATTGACTTCTAGCAGTTTAAAATAAATAAAAATCACTCTGACACTATGCTGAATGCACATGTAGAAGCATACAATTGCTTCAGCTGGTCTAGGCATGACATCATCGAAGAAGTTGACAACATGATTTCATGTCAAGCACTGCAGCACAATTGAATGGCTTCTGTACAGGGACTGCAAAGGGATGAAACCAGGCCAAATTTAGGTACTTTTATAAAAAAAATATACATTTAAGGATGTATTATTGAATAAGGAGCTGCATAAATGTGTCTTTTACATCTGCCTTGGGGTTTAAGTTTAAAACTGAACTACAGACAGATTTAAAAGACATAAATGAATGCAGCTCTATACTTATTAATACATCATGAACTTTTCAAAAGATAACTAAAACCAAAACTCTTTTTGGGCTTTAGCCCTCTTTTGGGTCAAAGGAGTACATTTACTAATAGTTTCCTGTGACCCTAAAGCTGCCCATACACCTTACAATTATCTGCAGATTTTCTATGGTCAGATGGAAAAGGTGCAACAGATTCCTCCATCTACACTTAACTGTGTGGATGGAGTAATCTCCACCGGGGCCAATCTGTTACACTTTTTCCATCTGACCAAAGAAAATCTGCAGATAATTGTAAGGTGTATGGGCACCATAAGTCAGCTATTGCCCGCTATATGCTGACAGCTCAGAGCCGTGCTGCATCCGGGAAATATCCTAACTCTATTGGGATCCACCCCACTGCCTGATTGACAGCTGCCTCTGTAGATCCAGAGCCAGCTGTGCCTGCCCCCTCCCCTGTTTTCTCTCCAATGAGAGCTAGAGGAACAGAGTGGTGACTGACAGTCACTGCTCTCTGCAGGCAGAAGCTGAGCGATCAGCAGTATGTGATCTCTCAGTATTTGAATCTATAGAGCCGACATGTGACAGCTGCAGTGTACAGGCTGGTGTTCTATTGAAAGCTCCGACTTGTTGAGCTCTTTGACTGGTGACGTCACACCCGGTGACTGCCAGTAGGAGATCGACACCAGATGGAGCTACTGCGCATGCCCATGGAATCGTTGCCGAATTCTCAAACTATTGCCAATGCGCCTGTGTGCCTATCGGCTGATCGGATTCTATAACTTAGTACACAGCTATATTTGCCGTAGGTTATAGGAGCCAGTGAGCCAATAGCCACACAGGCGCAGTGGCGACTTTGGCTATCGGCTCATCGGATTCTATAACCTAGTACAAAGTTATATTTGTCCTACATTATAGAAGCCGATAGCCACGCAGGCGCAGTGCCGAGTGTGGTTATAGAATTCGACAGTGCTGCACAGGAGCAGTGGCAATAGTTAGAGATTTCGACAAGGATTCCATGGGCACGCGCAGTAGCTCCATCTGGTGTAGATCTCCTACTGGCAGTCACCGGATGTGACATCACCAGTCGGGGAACTCAACAAGTCGGACCTTTTCGATAGAACACCCGCTCTAAGTATTGTGAAGAGTACATTTTACTCTCCCACTACTCCTTTGAATGCAAGCAGTGTACCTACCTGAATTTGGTATCAGCCTCTTGCAGTCTACTGTGCAGCAGAGCTCAGAGAGAGGGAGATAGAAGCAGCACAGTGAGTCAGTCACCTGTGTGGTAGTACAAGTAGCATGCTGAGAAGAGGAGAGATCAGTGTAAAAAAAAAAAGATGATCTTGCTGCTTCTACATTCACTGTCCCTTAAGAGAAAGTGAAACTGCAGATGAGAAAGATCATGTTCCCTTCCCTGCCAGACAGGACTGTGCTATGCAGCAGAGCTGTGTAAATCCCAGGACAAGATAGACAGAAATACAGGAAAATCATCTACTATAATCTATGTTATCTGTGTATTTAGCTGTTTGCCTGGAGTTTAGCTTTAAGCTGTGTTGTCAGTCAGCATGATAAAACAGGACTGTGATTTGAGGGTGTTGTGAAATGAACTAAATATTAACTTTAATCGATGAAGGGAGTTGAAAGTACTAACTGATTGTAATTAGGTTTTGCAACAAATCCTATTTTTAAAACAATACCCTGATTTTTATTTAGACTGAAGCATAGCTCTCAAATGTCTCTCTAAAAAAACTATTTACCAAATGTGTTACTCTACACTAAACTTTCCATCCAACCTCTAAGTTATTGCTTATTTGATTTTAAAAAGCCAGTAGAAATGAAAGGAAGTGGTGAAAAAAGCACGTGTGGGTTTCAATCAGAACTAAATCCTCCTATCCTTTACAGCTGAGGACAGAGCCGTAAAGCCCCCAGAAAGTCACTGGTCTCCAGGAGCTTGGAAAGGATGCTCTTGAACCCCCCGCCCCCTTTTTGCATATTAGTTCTTCATTATCGGTGTAACTGGCAAGAGTGTGTAATTTGCCTACATGCAATAGGCTTAAGCTGTAACACCAGCCTCATGGCTGCTTGTTTTTATCTATTTGAGTCTATTGAAATTTGAAAAAGATACTTTTTTGAAAATCCGGGTGTGTTAGTTTTGTGATTCAAGCCATTTGTGACTAATGGTGTTCTTTCTTATCTTAGACATCAGAAGGTATGCTGAAATTCTTATTTAGGATAGTTTTCCTTTAAACTCATTTTTGGTTCTGCTTAAATTATTGCATATCACTATTCAAATAAAAGGTTTGTACGCCAATCAACATTGAGGGAAGGCCTGTTATTCTGTTTATAGTATTTTAGCTGTGCTGCTCTGGCTATCTTCAGGGACAACTAATTACATGAAATATGCCTGTACACACACACTCCTCCCCTCTGGCAATGCACTTGACAGCACAGCTCCAGTTTGCAAATTTGCATCTGCTCCGAACCCCTGATCAGCTGGAGCAACCCTCTCCAGATAAATCTGAACTGTTCAATAGGCAACACAAAGGCATAGAGCTAGCTGTCACACGTCACCTCTTCCTAACAGCTGAGACTCGCATTGCCCTAGTGACAGGTCTGCGACCTTGGTCAGCTGTTCATTGACCTTAAGAGTTTAACACTTGACCTAAGTATACCCTCCTTGATAGATATTGTTTGGAAATAGCTGAATTAAAACTGCGTCAGTAAAAAGATGCAATTCATTAAATACAAAATAAGCTTGGGGGACTCTGAAAAGCATTATTCCTGTGTGTCATGTACTTTAGCACCACTCCCTTGATAATTGAATTGCTTTAACAAAAGCTTATTATGTCCACATGTAATGCTGTTAGATATATATCTACTAACGCAATTACCTAACCATCCATTTTAGGTTATTTTGCAATGTGACCGGGCTCCAGCAAGGACACACAAACACTACAGCAGAATGATAGAAAACACACATGTAGAAGAGTGCTGAGACCTTGCCATGAAGATACAAAAATTTCCCACAGTTCCACTCCAAGGTCTGTGTTCTCTGCACACCCATGGTCGAGTGCCAGCTCCCTACACGGCTCGTTTCCAACACAGGGGGTTTATCACTAAGCTGCCGAAGGCAGCCGAGTGAATAACCGAGCCAAAGTGAACTGAGCCGAATGCCTTTCGGCTATTCACTTCGGCCCCGTACAGCTGTTTTCAGTCGTAAATCGGCTAAAATCAGCCGTGCATCGGCTGACTTCGGCTGGCTTCGGTTCACCCAAACATGCTCATCATGTTCGGCTGAGCCAAAGTGAAGCACACGTTCGACTCAGCCGATCCAACATCTGGATCAGCTGAGCTGGACCTTCAGCAGTTCACTCACTGCCATTCGCCCTATTTTCATAGGGACGGAACAGCAGTGAGTGAATAGCCGAATGCCGCCGAGTGGCATTCGACTTGGTTATTCTGCTCGCTACCTTAGTGGTAGCGAGTAGAATCAAAAAATTACATGTAAAGAAAAGATAGGATGGACCCCAAATAAAAATAAAAGTGTATGGGATCTCCCCCCCCAAAATCATACCAGGCCCTTTAGGTTTACCGGTTTTTACAGGTACCGATATTTTGCTTTTAGTACTTGTCGATACCGAGTACCGATACCAGTGCTTCCGCTTGCATGGAGCCAGCTTCCCGGGCAATCAGGAAGCCGGGTAATGATATACTGGCCAGCTTCCTGATTGCCCGGAAAGCTGGCTCCATGTTGTTTTGCCGGCTCGATTGTGTTTGGCCGGGAAACTGGGTTCCCTGCC